>NW_027150102.1:0-95842 GCF_031143425.1 Pleurodeles waltl | reverse complement strand
CTCCTATTTCAGAAAAAGCTTATATTTGAACCTGGATTGAAGTAAATGAAAATAGCGTTTAAAGGCCGCAGGGAGAGTTCTAAACAACATTTGGCATACCTTTTAGCATACAATTGAACAAGTGATATTTATGCTCAAAATTAATGGCTAATGAGCTAGGAAATTCTTCAGAACAATAGAAAATGTGCTGTCATCAAATGTTCCACCATTCCTATACTTTGTGGTAGTTTATATGCTTTATCACTTTCTAAGCTTAAATAAGCCCTTTAGAGCGAAATACGTTCTCTCCTAAAGCAGATAATGCTTATATTTGAATCTGGAATAAAGACAATGTAAAGAGCGTTTAAAGGCCGCAGGGTGTGTTTTAAACAACATTTGTTGGCATACCTTATAGCATACAATCGAGTACGTGAAATTTCTGCTCAAAATTAATGGTTAATGAGTTGGGAAATGCTTCAGAAAAGTAGAAAATGTGCTGTTATCCAATATTCCACCATTCCTATACTTTGTGGTAGTTTATATGCTTTATCACTTTCTAAGCTAAATAAGCCCTTTAGAGCGAAATACGTTCTCTCCTAAAGCAGATAATGCTTATATTTGAATCTGGAATAAAGACAATGTAAAGAGCGTTTAAAGGCCGCAGGGTGTGTTTTAAACAACATTTGTTGGCATACCTTATAGCATACAATCGAGTACGTGAAATTTCTGCTCAAAATTAATGGCTAATGAGCTAGGAAATTCTCAGAACAGTAGAAAATGTGCTGTTATCAAATGTTCCACCATTCCTATACTTTGTGGTAGTTTATATGCTTTAACACTTTCTAAGCTTAAATAAGCCTTTTTGAACAATATACGTGCACCTCTAAGGCAGATAATGCTCATTATTGAATCTGGAATAAAGACAATGAAAACATCGTTTAAATGCCGCATGGAGTGTTTTAAACAACATTTGTTTCATACCTTATAGCATACAATCGAGTACGTGAAATTTCTGCTCAAAATTAATGGTTAATGAGCTGGGAAATGCTTCAGAAAAGTAGAAAATGTGCTGTTATCAAATATTCCACCATTCCTCTACTTTGTGGTTGTTTATATGCTTTATCACTTTCTAAGCTTAAATAAGCCTTTTTGAGCGATATATGCGCTCTCCTATTACAGAAAAAGCTCATATTTGAATCTGGAATAAAGACAATGAAAACAGCGTTTAAATGCCGGTGGGAGTGTTTTAAACAACATTTGGCATACTTTATAGCATACAATCGAGCAAGTGATATTTATGCTCAAAATTAATGGCTAATGAGCTAGGGAATGCTTCAGAACAGTAGAAAATGTGCTGTTATCAAATGTTCCACCATTCCTATACTTTGTGGTAGCTTATATGCTTTATCACTTTCTAAGCTTAAACTAAGCCCTTTAGAGCGATATACGTTCTCTCCTAAGGCAGATAATGCTTATATTTGAATCTGGAATAAAGACAATGAAACAGCGTTTAAAGGCCATAGGGAGTGTTTTAAACAACATTTGTTTCATACCTTATAGCATACAATCGAGTACGTGAAATTTCTGCTAAAAATTAATGGTTAATGAGCTGGGAAATGCTTCAGAAAAGTAGAAAATGTGCTGTTATCCAATATTCCACCATTCCTATACTTTGTGTAGTTTATATGCCTTATCACTTTCTAAGCTTAAATAAGCCTTTTTGAGCGATATACGTGCTCTCCTATTTCAGAAAAAGCTTATATTTGAACCTGGATTGAAGTAAATGAAAATAGCGTTTAAAGGCCGCAGGGAGAGTTCTAAACAACATTTGGCATACCTTTTAGCATACAATTGAACAAGTGATATTTATGCTCAAAATTAATGGCTAATGAGCTAGGAAATTCTTCAGAACAATAGAAAATGTGCTGTCATCAAATGTTCCACCATTCCTATACTTTGTGGTAGTTTATATGCTTTATCACTTTCTAAGCTTAAATAAGCCCTTTAGAGCGAATACGTTCTCTCCTACAAGCAGATAATGCTTATATTTGAATCTGGAATAAAGACAATGTAAAGAGCGTTTAAAGGCCGCAGGGTGTGTTTTAAACAACATTTGTTGGCATACCTTATAGCATACAATCGAGTACGTGAAATTTCTGCTCAAAATTAATGGTTAATGAGTTGGGAAATGCTTCAGAAAAGTAGAAAATGTGCTGTTATCCAATATTCCACCATTCCTATACTTTGTGGTAGCTTATATGCTTTATCACTTTCTAAGCTTAAATAAGCCTTTTTGAGCGATATACGTGCTCTCCTATTTCAGAAAAAGCTCATATTTGAACCTGGATTGAAGTAAATGAAAATAGCGTTTAAAGGCCGCAAGGAGTGTTTTAAACAACATTTGGCATACTTTAGCATACAATCGAGCAAGTGATATTTATGCTCAAAATTAATGGCTAATGAGCTAGGAAATGCTTCAAAACAGTAGAAAATGTGCTGTTATCAAATGTTCCACCATTCCTATACTTTATTGTAGTTTATATTCTTTATCACTTTCTAAGCTTAACTATAAGCCCTTTAGAGCGATATACGTGCTCTCCTATTGCTGAAAACTGCTCATATTTGAATGATGATTGAAGTCAATGAAAAACATCGTTTAAGGCCGCGGGGAGTGTTTTAAACAACATTTGGCATACTTTAGCATACAATCGAGCAAGTGATATTTATGCTCAAAATTAATGGCTAATGAGCCTAGGAAATGCTTCAAACAGTAGAAAATGTGCTGTTATCAAATGTTCCACCATTCCTATACTTTGTGTAGCTTATATGCTTTATCACTTTCTAAGCTTAAATAAGCCCTTTAGAGCGATATACGTTCTCTCCTAAGGCAGATAATGCTTATATTTGAATCTGGATAAAGACAATGAAAACAGCGTTTAAAGGCCATAGGGAGTGTTTTAAACAACATTTGTTTCATACCTTATAGCATACAATCGAGTACGTGAAATTTCTGCTAAAAATTAATGGTTAATGAGCTGGGAAATGCTTCAGAAAAGTAGAAAATGTGCTGTTATCCAATATTCCACCATTCCTATACTTTGTGGTAGTTTATATGCCTTATCACTTTCTAAGCTTAAATAAGCCTTTTTGAGCGATATACGTGCTCTCCTATTTCAGAAAAAGCTTATATTTGAACCTGGATTGAAGTAAATGAAAATAGCGTTTAAAGGCCGCAGGGAGAGTTCTAAACAACATTTGGCATACCTTTTAGCATACAATTGAACAAGTGATATTTATGCTCAAAATTAATGGCTAATGAGCTAGGAAATTCTTCAGAACAATAGAAAATGTGCTGTCATCAAATGTTCCACCATTCCTATACTTTGTGGTAGTTTATATGCTTTATCACTTTCTAAGCTTAAATAAGCCCTTTAGAGCGAAATATGTTCTCTCCTAAAGCAGATAATGCTTATATTTGAATCTGGAATAAAGACAATGTAAAGAGCGTTTAAAGGCCGCAGGGTGTGTTTTAAACAACATTTGTTGGCATACCTTATAGCATACAATCGAGTACGTGAAATTTCTGCTCAAAATTAATGGTTAATGAGTTGGGAAATGCTTCAGAAAAGTAGAAAATGTGCTGTTATCCAATATTCCACCATTCCTATACTTTGTGGTAGTTTATATGCTTTATCACTTTCTAAGCTTAAATAAGCCCTTTAGAGCGAAATACGTTCTCTCCTAAAGCAGATAATGCTTATATTTGAATCTGGAATAAAGACAATGTAAAGAGCGTTTAAAGGCCGCAGGGTGTGTTTTAAACAACATTTGTTGGCATACCTTATAGCATACAATCGAGTACGTGAAATTTCTGCTCAAAATTAATGGCTAATGAGCTAGGAAATTCTTCAGAACAGTAGAAAATGTGCTGTTATCAAATGTTCCACCATTCCTATACTTTGTGGTAGTTTATATGCTTTAACACTTTCTAAGCTTAAATAAGCCTTTTTGAACAATATACGTGCACCTCTAAGGCAGATAATGCTCATATTTGAATCTGGAATAAAGACAATGAAAACATCGTTTAAATGCCGCATGGAGTGTTTTAAACAACATTTGTTTCATACCTTATAGCATACAATCGAGTACGTGAAATTTCTGCTCAAAATTAATGGTTAATGAGCTGGGAAATGCTTCAGAAAAGTAGAAAATGTGCTGTTATCAAATATTCCACCATTCCTCTACTTTGTGGTTGTTTATATGCTTTATCACTTTCTAAGCTTAAATAAGCCTTTTTGAGCGATATATGCGCTCTCCTATTACAGAAAAAGCTCATATTTGAATCTGGAATAAAGACAATGAAAACAGCGTTTAAATGCCGGTGGGAGTGTTTTAAACAACATTTGCATACTTTATAGCATACAATCGAGCAAGTGATATTTATGCTCAAAATTAATGGCTAATGAGCTAGGGAATGCTTCAGAACAGTAGAAAATGTGCTGTTATCAAATGTTCCACCATTCCTATACTTTGTGGTAGTTTATATGCTTTATCACTTTCTAAGCTTAAATAAGCCCTTTAGAGCGATATACGTTCTCTCCTAAGGCAGATAATGCTTATATTTGAATCTGGAATAAAGACAATGAAAACAGCGTTTAAATGCCGGTGGGAGTGTTTTAAACAACATTTGGCATACTTTAGCATACAATCGAGCAAGTGATACTCATGCTCAAAATTAATGGCTAATGAGCTAGGAAATGCTTCAAAACAGTAGAAAATGTGCTGTTATCAAATGTTCCACCATTCCTATACTTTATTGTAGTTTATATTCTTTATCACTTTCTAAGCTTAACTAAGCCCTTTAGAGCGATATACGTGCTCTCCTATTGCTGAAAACTGCTCATATTTGAATGATGATTGAAGTCAATGAAACATCGTTTAAGGCCGCGGGGAGTGTTTTAAACAACATTTGGCATACTTTAGCATACAATCGAGCAAGTGATATTTATGCTCAAAATTAATGGCTAATGAGCTAGGAAATGCTTCAAAACAGTAGAAAATGTGCTGTTATCAAATGTTCCACCATTCCTATACTTTGTGGTAGCTTATATGCTTTATCACTTTCTAAGCTTAAATAAGCCCTTTAGAGCGATATACGTTCTCTCCTAAGGCAGATAATGCTTATATTTGAATCTGGAATAAAGACAATGAAAACAGCGTTTAAAGGCCATAGGGAGTGTTTTAAACAACATTTGTTTCATACCTTATAGCATACAATCGAGTACGTGAAATTTCTGCTAAAAATTAATGGTTAATGAGCTGGGAAATGCTTCAGAAAAGTAGAAAATGTGCTGTTATCCAATATTCCACCATTCCTATACTTTGTGGTAGTTTATATGCCTTATCACTTTCTAAGCTTAAATAAGCCTTTTTGAGCGATATACGTGCTCTCCTATTTCAGAAAAAGCTTATATTTGAACCTGGATTGAAGTAAATGAAAATAGCGTTTAAAGGCCGCAGGGAGAGTTCTAAACAACATTTGGCATACCTTTTAGCATACAATTGAACAAGTGATATTTATGCTCAAAATTAATGGCTAATGAGCTAGGAAATTCTTCAGAACAATAGAAAATGTGCTGTCATCAAATGTTCCACCATTCCTATACTTTGTGGTAGTTTATATGCTTTATCACTTTCTAAGCTTAAATAAGCCCTTTAGAGCGAAATACGTTCTCTCCTACAGCAGATAATGCTTATATTTGAATCTGGAATAAAGACAATGTAAAGAGCGTTTAAAGGCCGCAGGGTGTGTTTTAAACAACATTTGTTGGCATACCTTATAGCATACAATCGAGTACGTGAAATTTCTGCTCAAAATTAATGGTTAATGAGTTGGGAAATGCTTCAGAAAAGTAGAAAATGTGCTGTTATCCAATATTCCACCATTCCTATACTTTGTGGTAGCTTATATGCTTTATCACTTTCTAAGCTTAAATAAGCCCGTTAGAGCGATATACGTGCTCTCCTATTTCAGAAAAAGCTCATATTTGAACCTGGATTGAAGTAAATGAAAATAGCGTTTAAAGGCCGCAAGGAGTGTTTTAAACAACATTTGGCATACTTTAGCATACAATCGAGCAAGTGATATTTATGCTCAAAATTAATGGCTAATGAGCTAGGAAATGCTTCAGAAAAGTAGAAAATGTGCTGTTATCAAATATTAAAAAATTCCTATACTTTGTGGTAGCTTATATGCTTTATCACTTTCTAAGCTTAAATAAGCCCTTTAGAGCGATATACGTGCTCTCCTATTTCAGAAAAAGCTCATATTTGAACCTGGATTGAAGTAAATGAAAATAGCGTTTAAAGGCCGCAAGGAGTGTTTTAAACAACATTTGGCATACTTTAGCATACAATCGAGCAAGTGATATTTATGCTCAAAATTAATGGCTAATGAGCTAGGAAATGCTTCAAAACAGTAGAAAATGTGCTGTTATCAAATGTTCCACCCATTCCTATACTTTATTGTAGTTTATATTCTTTATCACTTTCTAAGCTTAACTAAGCCCTTTAGAGCGATATACGTGCTCTCCTATTGCTGAAAACTGCTCATATTTGAATGATGATTGAAGTCAATGAAAACATCGTTTAAGGCCGCGGGGAGTGTTTTAAACAACATTTGGCATACTTTAGCATACAATCGAGCAAGTGATATTTATGCTCAAAATTAATGGCTAATGAGCTAGGAAATGCTTCAAAACAGTAGAAAATGTGCTGTTATCAAATGTTCCACCATTCCTATACTTTGTGGTAGCTTATATGCTTTATCACTTTCTAAGCTTAAATAAGCCCTTTAGAGCGATATACGTTCTCTCCTAAGGCAGATAATGCTTATATTTGAATCTGGAATAAAGACAATGAAAACAGCGTTTAAAGGCCATAGGGAGTGTTTTAAACAACATTTGTTTCATACCTTATAGCATACAATCGAGTACGTGAAATTTCTGCTAAAAATTAATGGTTAATGAGCTGGGAAATGCTTCAGAAAAGTAGAAAATGTGCTGTTATCCAATATTCCACCATTCCTATACTTTGTGGTAGTTTATATGCCTTATCACTTTCTAAGCTTAAATAAGCCTTTTTGAGCGATATACGTGCTCTCCTATTTCAGAAAAAGCTTATATTTGAACCTGGATTGAAGTAAATGAAAATAGCGTTTAAAGGCCGCAGGGAGAGTTCTAAACAACATTTGGCATACCTTTTAGCATACAATTGAACAAGTGATATTTATGCTCAAAATTAATGGCTAATGAGCTAGGAAATTCTTCAGAACAATAGAAAATGTGCTGTCATCAAATGTTCCACCATTCCTATACTTTGTGGTAGTTTATATGCTTTATCACTTTCTAAGCTTAAATAAGCCCTTTAGAGCGAAATACGTTCTCTCCTACAGCAGATAATGCTTATATTTGAATCTGGAATAAAGACAATGTAAAGAGCGTTTAAAAGGCCGCAGGGTGTGTTTTAAACAACATTTGTTGGCATACCTTATAGCATACAATCGAGTACGTGAAATTTCTGCTCAAAATTAATGGTTAATGAGTTGGGAAATGCTTCAGAAAAGTTGAAAATGTGCTGTTATCCAATATTCCACCATTCCTATACTTTGTGGTAGCTTATATGCTTTATCACTTTCTAAGCTTAAATAAGCCCGTTAGAGCGATATACGTGCTCTCCTATTTCAGAAAAAGCTCATATTTGAACCTGGATTGAAGTAAATGAAAATAGCGTTTAAAGGCCGCAAGGAGTGTTTTAAACAACATTTGGCATACTTTAGCATACAATCGAGCAAGTGATATTTATGCTCAAAATTAATGGCTAATGAGCTAGGAAATGCTTCAGAAAAGTAGAAAATGTGCTGTTATCAAATATTAAAAAATTCCTATACTTTGTGGTAGCTTATATGCTTTATCACTTTCTAAGCTTAAATAAGCCCTTTAGAGCGATATACGTGCTCTCCTATTTCAGAAAAAGCTCATATTTGAACCTGGATTGAAGTAAATGAAAATAGCGTTTAAAGGCCGCAAGGAGTGTTTTAAACAACATTTGGCATACTTTAGCATACAATCGAGCAAGTGATATTTATGCTCAAAATTAATGGCTAATGAGCTAGGAAATGCTTCAAAACAGTAGAAAATGTGCTGTTATCAAATGTTCCACCATTCCTATACTTTGTGGTAGCTTATATGCTTTATCACTTTCTAAGCTTAAATAAGCCCTTTAGAGCGATATACGTTCTCTCCTAAGGCAGATAATGCTTATATTTGAATCTGGAATAAAGACAATGAAAACAGCGTTTAAAGGCCATAGGGAGTGTTTTAAACAACATTTGTTTCATACCTTATAGCATACAATCGAGTACGTGAAATTTCTGCTAAAAATTAATGGTTAATGAGCTGGGAAATGCTTCAGAAAAGTAGAAAATGTGCTGTTATCCAATATTCCACCATTCCTATACTTTGTGGTAGTTTATATGCCTTATCACTTTCTAAGCTTAAAATAAGCCTTTTTGAGCGATATACGTGCTCTCCTATTTCAGAAAAAGCTTATATTTGAACCTGGATTGAAGTAAATGAAAATAGCGTTTAAAGGCCGCAGGGAGAGTTCTAAACAACATTTGGCATACCTTTTAGCATACAATTGAACAAGTGATATTTATGCTCAAAATTAATGGCTAATGAGCTAGGAAATTCTTCAGAACAATAGAAAATGTGCTGTCATCAAATGTTCCACCATTCCTATACTTTGTGGTAGTTTATATGCTTTATCACTTTCTAAGCTTAAATAAGCCCTTTAGAGCGAAATACGTTCTCTCCTACAGCAGATAATGCTTATATTTGAATCTGGAATAAAGACAATGTAAAGAGCGTTTAAAGGCCGCAGGGTGTGTTTTAAACAACATTTGTTGGCATACCTTATAGCATACAATCGAGTACGTGAAATTTCTGCTCAAAATTAATGGTTAATGAGTTGGGAAATGCTTCAGAAAAGTAGAAAATGTGCTGTTATCCAATATTCCACCATTCCTATACTTTGTGGTAGCTTATATGCTTTATCACTTTCTAAGCTTAAATAAGCCCGTTAGAGCGATATACGTGCTCTCCTATTTCAGAAAAAGCTCATATTTGAACCTGGATTGAAGTAAATGAAAATAGCGTTTAAAGGCCGCAAGGAGTGTTTTAAACAACATTTGGCATACTTTAGCATACAATCGAGCAAGTGATATTTATGCTCAAAATTAATGGCTAATGAGCTA
Source organism: Pleurodeles waltl (assembly GCF_031143425.1). Lineage (NCBI taxonomy): Eukaryota > Metazoa > Chordata > Amphibia > Caudata > Salamandridae > Pleurodeles > Pleurodeles waltl. The sequence continues at coordinate 86,547 of NW_027150102.1, read as the reverse complement.
GGAAATGCTTCAGAAAAGTAGAAAATGTGCTGTTATCAAATATTAAAAAATTCCTATACTTTGTGGTAGCTTATATGCTTTATCACTTTCTAAGCTTAAATAAGCCCTTTAGAGCGATATACGTGCTCTCCTATTTCAGAAAAAGCTCATATTTGAACCTGGATTGAAGTAAATGAAAATAGCGTTTAAAGGCCGCAAGGAGTGTTTTAAACAACATTTGGCATACTTTAGCATACAATCGAGCAAGTGATATTTATGCTCAAAATTAATGGCTAATGAGCTAGGAAATGCTTCAAAACAGTAGAAAATGTGCTGTTATCAAATGTTCCACCATTCCTATACTTTGTGGTAGCTTATATGCTTTATCACTTTCTAAGCTTAAATAAGCCCTTTAGAGCGATATACGTTCTCTCCTAAGGCAGATAATGCTTATATTTGAATCTGGAATAAAGACAATGAAAACAGCGTTTAAAGGCCATAGGGAGTGTTTTAAACAACATTTGTTTCATACCTTATAGCATACAATCGAGTACGTGAAATTTCTGCTAAAAATTAATGGTTAATGAGCTGGGAAATGCTTCAGAAAAGTAGAAAATGTGCTGTTATCCAATATTCCACCATTCCTATACTTTGTGGTAGTTTATATGCCTTATCACTTTCTAAGCTTAAATAAGCCTTTTTGAGCGATATACGTGCTCTCCTATTTCAGAAAAAGCTTATATTTGAACCTGGATTGAAGTAAATGAAAATAGCGTTTAAAGGCCGCAGGGAGAGTTCTAAACAACATTTGGCATACCTTTTAGCATACAATTGAACAAGTGATATTTATGCTCAAAATTAATGGCTAATGAGCTAGGAAATTCTTCAGAACAATAGAAAATGTGCTGTCATCAAATGTTCCACCATTCCTATACTTTGTGGTAGTTTATATGCTTTATCACTTTCTAAGCTTAAATAAGCCCTTTAGAGCGAAATATGTTCTCTCCTAAAGCAGATAATGCTTATATTTGAATCTGGAATAAAGACAATGTAAAGAGCGTTTAAAGGCCGCAGGGTGTGTTTTAAACAACATTTGTTGGCATACCTTATAGCATACAATCGAGTACGTGAAATTTCTGCTCAAAATTAATGGTTAATGAGTTGGGAAATGCTTCAGAAAAGTAGAAAATGTGCTGTTATCCAATATTCCACCATTCCTATACTTTGTGGTAGTTTATATGCTTTATCACTTTCTAAGCTTAAATAAGCCCTTTAGAGCGAAATACGTTCTCTCCTAAAGCAGATAATGCTTATTTTGAATCTGGAATAAAGACAATGTAAAGAGCGTTTAAAGGCCGCAGGGTGTGTTTTAAACAACATTTGTTGGCATACCTTATAGCATACAATCGAGTACGTGAAATTTCTGCTCAAAATTAATGGCTAATGAGCTAGGAAATTCTTCAGAACAGTAGAAAATGTGCTGTTATCAAATGTTCCACCATTCCTATACTTTGTGGTAGTTTATATGCTTTAACACTTTCTAAGCTTAAATAAGCCTTTTTGAACAATATACGTGCACCTCTAAGGCAGATAATGCTCATATTTGAATCTGGAATAAAGACAATGAAAACATCGTTTAAATGCCGCAGGGAGTGTTTTAAACAACATTTGTTTCATACCTTATAGCATACAATCGAGTACGTGAAATTTCTGCTCAAAATTAATGGTTAATGAGCTGGGAAATGCTTCAGAAAAGTAGAAAATGTGCTGTTATCAAATATTCCACCATTCCTCTACTTTGTGGTTGTTTATATGCTTTATCACTTTCTAAGCTTAAATAAGCCTTTTTGAGCGATATATGCGCTCTCCTATTACAGAAAAAGCTCATATTTGAATCTGGAATAAAGACAATGAAAACAGCGTTTAAATGCCGGTGGGAGTGTTTTAAACAACATTTGGCATACTTTATAGCATACAATCGAGCAAGTGATATTTATGCTAAAAATTAATGGCTAATGAGCTAGGGAATGCTTCAGAACAGTAGAAAATGTGCTGTTATCAAATGTTCCACCATTCCTATACTTTGTGGTAGTTTATATGCTTTATCACTTTCTAAGCTTAAATAAGCCCTTTAGAGCGATATACGTTCTCTCCTAAGGCAGATAATGCTTATATTTGAATCTGGAATAAAGACAATGAAAACAGCGTTTAAATGCCGGTGGGAGTGTTTTAAACAACATTTGGCATACTTTAGCATACAATCGAGCAAGTGATACTTATGCTCAAAATTAATGGCTAATGAGCTAGGAAATGCTTCAAAACAGAAGAAAATGTGCTGTTATCAAATGTTCCACCATTCCTATACTTTATTGTAGTTTATATTCTTTATCACTTTCTAAGCTTAACTAAGCCCTTTAGAGCGATATACGTGCTCTCCTGTTGCTGAAAACTGCTCATATTTGAATGATGATTGAAGTCAATGAAAACATCGTTTAAAGGCCGCGGGGAGTGTTTTAAACAACATTTGGCATACATTAGCATACAATCGAGCAAGTGATATTTATGCTCAAAATTAATGGTTAAAGAGCTAAGAAATGCTTCAAAACAGTAGAAAATGTGCTGTTATCAAATGTTCCACCATTCCTATACTTTGTGGTAGCTTATATGCTTTATCACTTTCTAAGCTTAAATAAGCCCTTTAGAGCGATATACGTTCTCTCCTAAGGCAGATAATGCTTATATTTGAATCTGGAATAAAGACAATGAAAACAGCGTTTAAAGGCCATAGGGAGTGTTTTAAACAACATTTGTTTCATACCTTATAGCATACAATCGAGTACGTGAAATTTCTGCTAAAAATTAATGGTTAATGAGCTGGGAAATGCTTCAGAAAAGTAGAAAATGTGCTGTTATCCAATATTCCACCATTCCTATACTTTGTGGTAGTTTATATGCCTTATCACTTTCTAAGCTTAAATAAGCCTTTTTGAGCGATATACGTGCTCTCCTATTTCAGAAAAAGCTTATATTTGAACCTGGATTGAAGTAAATGAAAATAGCGTTTAAAGGCCGCAGGGAGAGTTCTAAACAACATTTGGCATACCTTTTAGCATACAATTGAACAAGTGATATTTATGCTCAAAATTAATGGCTAATGAGCTAGGAAATTCTTCAGAACAATAGAAAATGTGCTGTCATCAAATGTTCCACCATTCCTATACTTTGTGGTAGTTTATATGCTTTATCACTTTCTAAGCTTAAATAAGCCCTTTAGAGCGAAATACGTTCTCTCCTAAAGCAGATAATGCTTATATTTGAATCTGGAATAAAGACAATGTAAAGAGCGTTTAAAGGCCGCAGGGTGTGTTTTAAACAACATTTGTTGGCATACCTTATAGCATACAATCGAGTACGTGAAATTTCTGCTCAAAATTAATGGTTAATGAGTTGGGAAATGCTTCAGAAAAGTAGAAAATGTGCTGTTATCCAATATTCCACCATTCCTATACTTTGTGGTAGTTTATATGCTTTATCACTTTCTAAGCTTAAATAAGCCCTTTAGAGCGAAATACGTTCTCTCCTAAAGCAGATAATGCTTATATTTGAATCTGGAATAAAGACAATGTAAATAGCGTTTAAAGGCCGCAGGGTGTGTTTTAAACAACATTTGTTGGCATACCTTATAGCATACAATCGAGTACGTGAAATTTCTGCTCAAAATTAATGGCTAATGAGCTAGGAAATTCTTCAGAACAGTAGAAAATGTGCTGTTATCAAATGTTCCACCATTCCTATACTTTGTGGTAGTTTATATGCTTTAACACTTTCTAAGCTTAAATAAGCCTTTTTGAACAATATACGTGCACCTCTAAGGCAGATAATGCTCATATTTGAATCTGGAATAAAGACAATGAAAACATCGTTTAAATGCCGCATGGAGTGTTTTAAACAACATTTGTTTCATACCTTATAGCATACAATCGAGTACGTGAAATTTCTGCTCAAAATTAATGGTTAATGAGCTGGGAAATGCTTCAGAAAAGTAGAAAATGTGCTGTTATCAAATATTCCACCATTCCTCTACTTTGTGGTTGTTTATATGCTTTAACACTTTCTAAGCTTAAATAAGCCTTTTTGAACAATATACGTGCACCTCTAAGGCAGATAATGCTCATATTTGAATCTGGAATAAAGACAATGAAAACATCGTTTAAATGCCGCAGGGAGTGTTTTAAACAACATTTGTTTCATACCTTATAGCATACAATCGAGTACGTGAAATTTCTGCTCAAAATTAATGGTTAATGAGCTGGGAAATGCTTCAGAAAAGTAGAAAATGTGCTGTTATCAAATATTCCACCATTCCTCTACTTTGTGGTTGTTTATATGCTTTATCACTTTCTAAGCTTAAATAAGCCTTTTTGAGCGATATATGCGCTCTCCTATTACAGAAAAAGCTCATATTTGAATCTGGAATAAAGACAATGAAAACAGCGTTTAAATGCCGGTGGGAGTGTTTTAAACAACATTTGGCATACTTTATAGCATACAATCGAGCAAGTGATATTTATGCTCAAAATTAATGGCTAATGAGCTAGGGAATGCTTCAGAACAGTAGAAAATGTGCTGTTATCAAATGTTCCACCATTCCTATACTTTGTGGTAGTTTATATGCTTTATCACTTTCTAAGCTTAAATAAGCCCTTTAGAGCGATATACGTTCTCTCCTAAGGCAGATAATGCTTATATTTGAATCTGGAATAAAGACAATGAAAACAGCGTTTAAATGCCGGTGGGAGTGTTTTAAACAACATTTGGCATACTTTAGCATACAATCGAGCAAGTGATACTTATGCTCAAAATTAATGGCTAATGAGCTAGGAAATGCTTCAAAACAGTAGAAAATGTGCTGTTATCAAATGTTCCACCATTCCTATACTTTATTGTAGTTTATATTCTTTATCACTTTCTAAGCTTAACTAAGCCCTTTAGAGCGATATACGTGCTCTCCTATTGCTGAAAACTGCTCATATTTGAATGATGATTGAAGTCAATGAAAACATCGTTTAAGGCCGCGGGGAGTGTTTTAAACAACATTTGGCATACTTTAGCATACAATCGAGCAAGTGATATTTATGCTCAAAATTAATGGCTAATGAGCTAGGAAATGCTTCAAAACAGTAGAAAATGTGCTGTTATCAAATGTTCCACCATTCCTATACTTTGTGGTAGCTTATATGCTTTATCACTTTCTAAGCTTAAATAAGCCCTTTAGAGCGATATACGTTCTCTCCTAAGGCAGATAATGCTTATATTTGAATCTGGAATAAAGACAATGAAAACAGCGTTTAAAGGCCATAGGGAGTGTTTTAAACAACATTTGTTTCATACCTTATAGCATACAATCGAGTACGTGAAATTTCTGCTAAAAATTAATGGTTAATGAGCTGGGAAATGCTTCAGAAAAGTAGAAAATGTGCTGTTATCCAATATTCCACCATTCCTATACTTTGTGGTAGTTTATATGCCTTATCACTTTCTAAGCTTAAATAAGCCTTTTTGAGCGATATACGTGCTCTCCTATTTCAGAAAAAGCTTATATTTGAACCTGGATTGAAGTAAATGAAAATAGCGTTTAAAGGCCGCAGGGAGAGTTCTAAACAACATTTGGCATACCTTTTAGCATACAATTGAACAAGTGATATTTATGCTCAAAATTAATGGCTAATGAGCTAGGAAATTCTTCAGAACAATAGAAAATGTGCTGTCATCAAATGTTCCACCATTCCTATACTTTGTGGTAGTTTATATGCTTTATCACTTTCTAAGCTTAAATAAGCCCTTTAGAGCGAAATACGTTCTCTCCTACAGCAGATAATGCTTATATTTGAATCTGGAATAAAGACAATGTAAAGAGCGTTTAAAGGCCGCAGGGTGTGTTTTAAACAACATTTGTTGGCATACCTTATAGCATACAATCGAGTACGTGAAATTTCTGCTCAAAATTAATGGTTAATGAGTTGGGAAATGCTTCAGAAAAGTAGAAAATGTGCTGTTATCCAATATTCCACCATTCCTATACTTTGTGGTAGCTTATATGCTTTATCACTTTCTAAGCTTAAATAAGCCCGTTAGAGCGATATACGTGCTCTCCTATTTCAGAAAAAGCTCATATTTGAACCTGGATTGAAGTAAATGAAAATAGCGTTTAAAGGCCGCAAGGAGTGTTTTAAACAACATTTGGCATACTTTAGCATACAATCGAGCAAGTGATATTTATGCTCAAAATTAATGGCTAATGAGCTAGGAAATGCTTCAGAAAAGTAGAAAATGTGCTGTTATCAAATATTAAAAAATTCCTATACTTTGTGGTAGCTTATATGCTTTATCACTTTCTAAGCTTAAATAAGCCCTTTAGAGCGATATACGTGCTCTCCTATTTCAGAAAAAGCTCATATTTGAACCTGGATTGAAGTAAATGAAAATAGCGTTTAAAGGCCGCAAGGAGTGTTTTAAACAACATTTGGCATACTTTAGCATACAATCGAGCAAGTGATATTTATGCTCAAAATTAATGGCTAATGAGCTAGGAAATGCTTCAAAACAGTAGAAAATGTGCTGTTATCAAATGTTCCACCATTCCTATACTTTATTGTAGTTTATATTCTTTATCACTTTCTAAGCTTAACTAAGCCCTTTAGAGCGATATACGTGCTCTCCTATTGCTGAAAACTGCTCATATTTGAATGATGATTGAAGTCAATGAAAACATCGTTTAAGGCCGCGGGGAGTGTTTTAAACAACATTTGGCATACTTTAGCATACAATCGAGCAAGTGATATTTATGCTCAAAATTAATGGCTAATGAGCTAGGAAATGCTTCAAAACAGTAGAAAATGTGCTGTTATCAAATGTTCCACCATTCCTATACTTTGTGGTAGCTTATATGCTTTATCACTTTCTAAGCTTAAATAAGCCCTTTAGAGCGATATACGTTCTCTCCTAAGGCAGATAATGCTTATATTTGAATCTGGAATAAAGACAATGAAAACAGCGTTTAAAGGCCATAGGGAGTGTTTTAAACAACATTTGTTTCATACCTTATAGCATACAATCGAGCACGTGAAATTTCTGCTAAAAATTAATGGTTAATGAGCTGGGAAATGCTTCAGAAAAGTAGAAAATGTGCTGTTATCCAATATTCCACCATTCCTATACTTTGTGGTAGTTTATATGCCTTATCACTTTCTAAGCTTAAATAAGCCTTTTTGAGCGATATACGTGCTCTCCTATTTCAGAAAAAGCTTATATTTGAACCTGGATTGAAGTAAATGAAAATAGCGTTTAAAGGCCGCAGGGAGAGTTCTAAACAACATTTGGCATACCTTTTAGCATACAATTGAACAAGTGATATTTATGCTCAAAATTAATGGCTAATGAGCTAGGAAATTCTTCAGAACAATAGAAAATGTGCTGTCATCAAATGTTCCACCATTCCTATACTTTGTGGTAGTTTATATGCTTTATCACTTTCTAAGCTTAAATAAGCCCTTTAGAGCGAAATACGTTCTCTCCTAAAGCAGATAATGCTTATATTTGAATCTGGAATAAAGACAATGTAAAGAGCGTTTAAAGGCCGCAGGGTGTGTTTTAAACAACATTTGTTGGCATACCTTATAGCATACAATCGAGTACGTGAAATTTCTGCTCAAAATTAATGGTTAATGAGTTGGGAAATGCTTCAGAAAAGTAGAAAATGTGCTGTTATCCAATATTCCACCATTCCTATACTTTGTGGTAGTTTATATGCTTTATCACTTTCTAAGCTTAAATAAGCCTTTTTGAGCGATATACGTGCTCTCCTATTTCAGAAAAAGCTCATATTTGAACCTGGATTGAAGTAAATGAAAATAGCGTTTAAAGGCCGCAAGGAGTGTTTTAAACAACATTTGGCATACTTTAGCATACAATCGAGCAAGTGATATTTATGCTCAAAATTAATGGCTAATGAGCTAGGAAATGCTTCAGAAAAGTAGAAAATGTGCTGTTATCAAATATTAAAAAATTCCTATACTTTGTGGTAGCTTATATGCTTTATCACTTTCTAAGCTTAAATAAGCCCTTTAGAGCGATATACGTGCTCTCCTATTTCAGAAAAAGCTCATATTTGAACCTGGATTGAAGTAAATGAAAATAGCGTTTAAAGGCCGCAAGGAGTGTTTTAAACAACATTTGGCATACTTTAGCATACAATCGAGCAAGTGATATTTATGCTCAAAATTAATGGCTAATGAGCTAGGAAATGCTTCAAAACAGTAGAAAATGTGCTGTTATCAAATGTTCCACCATTCCTATACTTTATTGTAGTTTATATTCTTTATCACTTTCTAAGCTTAACTATAAGCCCTTTAGAGCGATATACGTGCTCTCCTATTGCTGAAAACTGCTCATATTTGAATGATGATTGAAGTCAATGAAAACATCGTTTAAGGCCGCGGGGAGTGTTTTAAACAACATTTGGCATACTTTAGCATACAATCGAGCAAGTGATATTTATGCTCAAAATTAATGGCTAATGAGCTAGGAAATGCTTCAAAACAGTAGAAAATGTGCTGTTATCAAATGATCCACCATTCCTATACTTTGTGGTAGCTTATATGCTTTATCACTTTCTAAGCTTAAATAAGCCCTTTAGAGCGATATACGTTCTCTCCTAAGGCAGATAATGCTTATATTTGAATCTGGAATAAAGACAATGAAAACAGCGTTTAAAGGCCATAGGGAGTGTTTTAAACAACATTTGTTTCATACCTTATAGCATACAATCGAGTACGTGAAATTTCTGCTAAAAATTAATGGTTAATGAGCTGGGAAATGCTTCAGAAAAGTAGAAAATGTGCTGTTATCCAATATTCCACCATTCCTATACTTTGTGGTAGTTTATATGCCTTATCACTTTCTAAGCTTAAATAAGCCTTTTTGAGCGATATACGTGCTCTCCTATTTCAGAAAAAGCTTATATTTGAACCTGGATTGAAGTAAATGAAAATAGCGTTTAAAGGCCGCAGGGAGAGTTCTAAACAACATTTGGCATACCTTTTAGCATACAATTGAACAAGTGATATTTATGCTCAAAATTAATGGCTAATGAGCTAGGAAATTCTTCAGAACAATAGAAAATGTGCTGTCATCAAATGTTCCACCATTCCTATACTTTGTGGTAGTTTATATGCTTTATCACTTTCTAAGCTTAAATAAGCCCTTTAGAGCGAAATACGTTCTCTCCTACAGCAGATAATGCTTATATTTGAATCTGGAATAAAGACAATGTAAAGAGCGTTTAAAGGCCGCAGGGTGTGTTTTAAACAACATTTGTTGGCATACCTTATAGCATACAATCGAGTACGTGAAATTTCTGCTCAAAATTAATGGTTAATGAGTTGGGAAATGCTTCAGAAAAGTAGAAAATGTGCTGTTATCCAATATTCCACCATTCCTATACTTTGTGGTAGCTTATATGCTTTATCACTTTCTAAGCTTAAATAAGCCCGTTAGAGCGATATACGTGCTCTCCTATTTCAGAAAAAGCTCATATTTGAACCTGGATTGAAGTAAATGAAAATAGCGTTTAAAGGCCGCAAGGAGTGTTTTAAACAACATTTGGCATACTTTAGCATACAATCGAGCAAGTGATATTTATGCTCAAAATTAATGGCTAATGAGCTAGGAAATGCTTCAGAAAAGTAGAAAATGTGCTGTTATCAAATATTAAAAAATTCCTATACTTTGTGGTAGCTTATATGCTTTATCACTTTCTAAGCTTAAATAAGCCCTTTAGAGCGATATACGTGCTCTCCTATTTCAGAAAAAGCTCATATTTGAACCTGGATTGAAGTAAATGAAAATAGCGTTTAAAGGCCGCAAGGAGTGTTTTAAACAACATTTGGCATACTTTAGCATACAATCGAGCAAGTGATATTTATGCTCAAAATTAATGGCTAATGAGCTAGGAAATGCTTCAAAACAGTAGAAAATGTGCTGTTATCAAATGTTCCACCATTCCTATACTTTGTGGTAGCTTATATGCTTTATCACTTTCTAAGCTTAAATAAGCCCTTTAGAGCGATATACGTTCTCTCCTAAGGCAGATAATGCTTATATTTGAATCTGGAATAAAGACAATGAAAACAGCGTTTAAAGGCCATAGGGAGTGTTTTAAACAACATTTGTTTCATACCTTATAGCATACAATCGAGTACGTGAAATTTCTGCTAAAAATTAATGGTTAATGAGCTGGGAAATGCTTCAGAAAAGTAGAAAATGTGCTGTTATCCAATATTCCACCATTCCTATACTTTGTGGTAGTTTATATGCCTTATCACTTTCTAAGCTTAAATAAGCCTTTTTGAGCGATATACGTGCTCTCCTATTTCAGAAAAAGCTTATATTTGAACCTGGATTGAAGTAAATGAAAATAGCGTTTAAAGGCCGCAGGGAGAGTTCTAAACAACATTTGGCATACCTTTTAGCATACAATTGAACAAGTGATATTTATGCTCAAAATTAATGGCTAATGAGCTAGGAAATTCTTCAGAACAATAGAAAATGTGCTGTCATCAAATGTTCCACCATTCCTATACTTTGTGGTAGTTTATATGCTTTATCACTTTCTAAGCTTAAATAAGCCCTTTAGAGCGAAATATGTTCTCTCCTAAAGCAGATAATGCTTATATTTGAATCTGGAATAAAGACAATGTAAAGAGCGTTTAAAGGCCGCAGGGTGTGTTTTAAACAACATTTGTTGGCATACCTTATAGCATACAATCGAGTACGTGAAATTTCTGCTCAAAATTAATGGTTAATGAGTTGGGAAATGCTTCAGAAAAGTAGAAAATGTGCTGTTATCCAATATTCCACCATTCCTATACTTTGTGGTAGTTTATATGCTTTATCACTTTCTAAGCTTAAATAAGCCCTTTAGAGCGAAATACGTTCTCTCCTAAAGCAGATAATGCTTATATTTGAATCTGGAATAAAGACAATGTAAAGAGCGTTTAAAGGCCGCAGGGTGTGTTTTAAACAACATTTGTTGGCATACCTTATAGCATACAATCGAGTACGTGAAATTTCTGCTCAAAATTAATGGCTAATGAGCTAGGAAATTCTTCAGAACAGTAGAAAATGTGCTGTTATCAAATGTTCCACCATTCCTATACTTTGTGGTAGTTTATATGCTTTAACACTTTCTAAGCTTAAATAAGCCTTTTTGAACAATATACGTGCACCTCTAAGGCAGATAATGCTCATATTTGAATCTGGAATAAAGACAATGAAAACATCGTTTAAATGCCGCAGGGAGTGTTTTAAACAACATTTGTTTCATACCTTATAGCATACAATCGAGTACGTGAAATTTCTGCTCAAAATTAATGGTTAATGAGCTGGGAAATGCTTCAGAAAAGTAGAAAATGTGCTGTTATCAAATATTCCACCATTCCTCTACTTTGTGGTTGTTTATATGCTTTATCACTTTCTAAGCTTAAATAAGCCTTTTTGAGCGATATATGCGCTCTCCTATTACAGAAAAAGCTCATATTTGAATCTGGAATAAAGACAATGAAAACAGCGTTTAAATGCCGGTGGGAGTGTTTTAAACAACATTTGGCATACTTTATAGCATACAATCGAGCAAGTGATATTTATGCTAAAAATTAATGGCTAATGAGCTAGGGAATGCTTCAGAACAGTAGAAAATGTGCTGTTATCAAATGTTCCACCATTCCTATACTTTGTGGTAGTTTATATGCTTTATCACTTTCTAAGCTTAAATAAGCCCTTTAGAGCGATATACGTTCTCTCCTAAGGCAGATAATGCTTATATTTGAATCTGGAATAAAGACAATGAAAACAGCGTTTAAATGCCGGTGGGAGTGTTTTAAACAACATTTGGCATACTTTAGCATACAATCGAGCAAGTGATACTTATGCTCAAAATTAATGGCTAATGAGCTAGGAAATGCTTCAAAACAGAAGAAAATGTGCTGTTATCAAATGTTCCACCATTCCTATACTTTATTGTAGTTTATATTCTTTATCACTTTCTAAGCTTAACTAAGCCCTTTAGAGCGATATACGTGCTCTCCTGTTGCTGAAAACTGCTCATATTTGAATGATGATTGAAGTCAATGAAAACATCGTTTAAAGGCCGCGGGGAGTGTTTTAAACAACATTTGGCATACATTAGCATACAATCGAGCAAGTGATATTTATGCTCAAAATTAATGGTTAAAGAGCTAAGAAATGCTTCAAAACAGTAGAAAATGTGCTGTTATCAAATGTTCCACCATTCCTATACTTTGTGGTAGCTTATATGCTTTATCACTTTCTAAGCTTAAATAAGCCCTTTAGAGCGATATACGTTCTCTCCTAAGGCAGATAATGCTTATATTTGAATCTGGAATAAAGACAATGAAAACAGCGTTTAAAGGCCATAGGGAGTGTTTTAAACAACATTTGTTTCATACCTTATAGCATACAATCGAGTACGTGAAATTTCTGCTAAAAATTTATGGTTAATGAGCTGGGAAATGCTTCAGAAAAGTAGAAAATGTGCTGTTATCCAATATTCCACCATTCCTATACTTTGTGGTAGTTTATATGCCTTATCACTTTCTAAGCTTAAATAAGCCTTTTTGAGCGATATACGTGCTCTCCTATTTCAGAAAAAGCTTATATTTGAACCTGGATTGAAGTAAATGAAAATAGCGTTTAAAGGCCGCAGGGAGAGTTCTAAACAACATTTGGCATACCTTTTAGCATACAATTGAACAAGTGATATTTATGCTCAAAATTAATGGCTAATGAGCTAGGAAATTCTTCAGAACAATAGAAAATGTGCTGTCATCAAATGTTCCACCATTCCTATACTTTGTGGTAGTTTATATGCTTTATCACTTTCTAAGCTTAAATAAGCCCTTTAGAGCGAAATACGTTCTCTCCTAAAGCAGATAATGCTTATATTTGAATCTGGAATAAAGACAATGTAAAGAGCGTTTAAAGGCCGCAGGGTGTGTTTTAAACAACATTTGTTGGCATACCTTATAGCATACAATCGAGTACGTGAAATTTCTGCTCAAAATTAATGGTTAATGAGTTGGGAAATGCTTCAGAAAAGTAGAAAATGTGCTGTTATCCAATATTCCACCATTCCTATACTTTGTGGTAGTTTATATGCTTTATCACTTTCTAAGCTTAAATAAGCCCTTTAGAGCGAAATACGTTCTCTCCTAAAGCAGATAATGCTTATATTTGAATCTGGAATAAAGACAATGTAAAGAGCGTTTAAAGGCCGCAGGGTGTGTTTTAAACAACATTTGTTGGCATACCTTACAGCATACAATCGAGTACGTGAAATTTCTGCTCAAAATTAATGGCTAATGAGCTAGGAAATTCTTCAGAACAGTAGAAAATGTGCTGTTATCAAATGTTCCACCATTCCTATACTTTGTGGTAGTTTATATGCTTTAACACTTTCTAAGCTTAAATAAGCCTTTTTGAACAATATACGTGCACCTCTAAGGCAGATAATGCTCATATTTGAATCTGGAATAAAGACAATGAAAACATCGTTTAAATGCCGCATGGAGTGTTTTAAACAACATTTGTTTCATACCTTATAGCATACAATCGAGTACGTGAAATTTCTGCTCAAAATTAATGGTTAATGAGCTGGGAAATGCTTCAGAAAAGTAGAAAATGTGCTGTTATCAAATATTCCACCATTCCTCTACTTTGTGGTTGTTTATATGCTTTATCACTTTCTAAGCTTAAATAAGCCTTTTTGAGCGATATATGCGCTCTCCTATTACAGAAAAAGCTCATATTTGAATCTGGAATAAAGACAATGAAAACAGCGTTTAAATGCCGGTGGGAGTGTTTTAAACAACATTTGGCATACTTTATAGCATACAATCGAGCAAGTGATATTTATGCTCAAAATTAATGGCTAATGAGCTAGGGAATGCTTCAGAACAGTAGAAAATGTGCTGTTATCAAATGTTCCACCATTCCTATACTTTGTGGTAGTTTATATGCTTTATCACTTTCTAAGCTTAAATAAGCCCTTTAGAGCGATATACGTTCTCTCCTAAGGCAGATAATGCTTATATTTGAATCTGGAATAAAGACAATGAAAACAGCGTTTAAATGCCGGTGGGAGTGTTTTAAACAACATTTGGCATACTTTAGCATACAATCGAGCAAGTGATACTTATGCTCAAAATTAATGGCTAATGAGCTAGGAAATGCTTCAAAACAGTAGAAAATGTGCTGTTATCAAATGTTCCACCATTCCTATACTTTATTGTAGTTTATATTCTTTATCACTTTCTAAGCTTAACTAAGCCCTTTAGAGCGATATACGTGCTCTCCTATTGCTGAAAACTGCTCATATTTGAATGATGATTGAAGTCAATGAAAACATCGTTTAAGGCCGCGGGGAGTGTTTTAAACAACATTTGGCATACTTTAGCATACAATCGAGCAAGTGATATTTATGCTCAAAATTAATGGCTAATGAGCTAGGAAATGCTTCAAAACAGTAGAAAATGTGCTGTTATCAAATGTTCCACCATTCCTATACTTTGTGGTAGCTTATATGCTTTATCACTTTCTAAGCTTAAATAAGCCCTTTAGAGCGATATACGTTCTCTCCTAAGGCAGATAATGCTTATATTTGAATCTGGAATAAAGACAATGAAAACAGCGTTTAAAGGCCATAGGGAGTGTTTTAAACAACATTTGTTTCATACCTTATAGCATACAATCGAGTACGTGAAATTTCTGCTAAAAATTAATGGTTAATGAGCTGGGAAATGCTTCAGAAAAGTAGAAAATGTGCTGTTATCCAATATTCCACCATTCCTATACTTTGTGGTAGTTTATATGCCTTATCACTTTCTAAGCTTAAATAAGCCTTTTTGAGCGATATACGTGCTCTCCTATTTCAGAAAAAGCTTATATTTGAACCTGGATTGAAGTAAATGAAAATAGCGTTTAAAGGCCGCAGGGAGAGTTCTAAACAACATTTGGCATACCTTTTAGCATACAATTGAACAAGTGATATTTATGCTCAAAATTAATGGCTAATGAGCTAGGAAATTCTTCAGAACAATAGAAAATGTGCTGTCATCAAATGTTCCACCATTCCTATACTTTGTGGTAGTTTATATGCTTTATCACTTTCTAAGCTTAAATAAGCCCTTTAGAGCGAAATACGTTCTCTCCTACAGCAGATAATGCTTATATTTGAATCTGGAATAAAGACAATGTAAAGAGCGTTTAAAGGCCGCAGGGTGTGTTTTAAACAACATTTGTTGGCATACCTTATAGCATACAATCGAGTACGTGAAATTTCTGCTCAAAATTAATGGTTAATGAGTTGGGAAATGCTTCAGAAAAGTAGAAAATGTGCTGTTATCCAATATTCCACCATTCCTATACTTTGTGGTAGCTTATATGCTTTATCACTTTCTAAGCTTAAATAAGCCCGTTAGAGCGATATACGTGCTCTCCTATTTCAGAAAAAGCTCATATTTGAACCTGGATTGAAGTAAATGAAAATAGCGTTTAAAGGCCGCAAGGAGTGTTTTAAACAACATTTGGCATACTTTAGCATACAATCGAGCAAGTGATATTTATGCTCAAAATTAATGGCTAATGAGCTAGGAAATGCTTCAGAAAAGTAGAAAATGTGCTGTTATCAAATATTAAAAAATTCCTATACTTTGTGGTAGCTTATATGCTTTATCACTTTCTAAGCTTAAATAAGCCCTTTAGAGCGATATACGTGCTCTCCTATTTCAGAAAAAGCTCATATTTGAACCTGGATTGAAGTAAATGAAAATAGCGTTTAAAGGCCGCAAGGAGTGTTTTAAACAACATTTGGCATACTTTAGCATACAATCGAGCAAGTGATATTTATGCTCAAAATTAATGGCTAATGAGCTAGGAAATGCTTCAAAACAGTAGAAAATGTGCTGTTATCAAATGTTCCACCATTCCTATACTTTATTGTAGTTTATATTCTTTATCACTTTCTAAGCTTAACTAAGCCCTTTAGAGCGATATACGTGCTCTCCTATTGCTGAAAACTGCTCATATTTGAATGATGATTGAAGTCAATGAAAACATCGTTTAAGGCCGCGGGGAGTGTTTTAAACAACATTTGGCATACTTTAGCATACAATCGAGCAAGTGATATTTATGCTCAAAATTAATGGCTAATGAGCTAGGAAATGCTTCAAAACAGTAGAAAATGTGCTGTTATCAAATGTTCCACCATTCCTATACTTTGTGGTAGCTTATATGCTTTATCACTTTCTAAGCTTAAATAAGCCCTTTAGAGCGATATACGTTCTCTCCTAAGGCAGATAATGCTTATATTTGAATCTGGAATAAAGACAATGAAAACAGCGTTTAAAGGCCATAGGGAGTGTTTTAAACAACATTTGTTTCATACCTTATAGCATACAATCGAGCACGTGAAATTTCTGCTAAAAATTAATGGTTAATGAGCTGGGAAATGCTTCAGAAAAGTAGAAAATGTGCTGTTATCCAATATTCCACCATTCCTATACTTTGTGGTAGTTTATATGCCTTATCACTTTCTAAGCTTAAATAAGCCTTTTTGAGCGATATACGTGCTCTCCTATTTCAGAAAAAGCTTATATTTGAACCTGGATTGAAGTAAATGAAAATAGCGTTTAAAGGCCGCAGGGAGAGTTCTAAACAACATTTGGCATACCTTTTAGCATACAATTGAACAAGTGATATTTATGCTCAAAATTAATGGCTAATGAGCTAGGAAATTCTTCAGAACAATAGAAAATGTGCTGTCATCAAATGTTCCACCATTCCTATACTTTGTGGTAGTTTATATGCTTTATCACTTTCTAAGCTTAAATAAGCCCTTTAGAGCGAAATACGTTCTCTCCTAAAGCAGATAATGCTTATATTTGAATCTGGAATAAAGACAATGTAAAGAGCGTTTAAAGGCCGCAGGGTGTGTTTTAAACAACATTTGTTGGCATACCTTATAGCATACAATCGAGTACGTGAAATTTCTGCTCAAAATTAATGGTTAATGAGTTGGGAAATGCTTCAGAAAAGTAGAAAATGTGCTGTTATCCAATATTCCACCATTCCTATACTTTGTGGTAGTTTATATGCTTTATCACTTTCTAAGCTTAAATAAGCCTTTTTGAGCGATATACGTGCTCTCCTATTTCAGAAAAAGCTCATATTTGAACCTGGATTGAAGTAAATGAAAATAGCGTTTAAAGGCCGCAAGGAGTGTTTTAAACAACATTTGGCATACTTTAGCATACAATCGAGCAAGTGATATTTATGCTCAAAATTAATGGCTAATGAGCTAGGAAATGCTTCAGAAAAGTAGAAAATGTGCTGTTATCAAATATTAAAAAATTCCTATACTTTGTGGTAGCTTATATGCTTTATCACTTTCTAAGCTTAAATAAGCCCTTTAGAGCGATATACGTGCTCTCCTATTTCAGAAAAAGCTCATATTTGAACCTGGATTGAAGTAAATGAAAATAGCGTTTAAAGGCCGCAAGGAGTGTTTTAAACAACATTTGGCATACTTTAGCATACAATCGAGCAAGTGATATTTATGCTCAAAATTAATGGCTAATGAGCTAGGAAATGCTTCAAAACAGTAGAAAATGTGCTGTTATCAAATGTTCCACCATTCCTATACTTTATTGTAGTTTATATTCTTTATCACTTTCTAAGCTTAACTATAAGCCCTTTAGAGCGATATACGTGCTCTCCTATTGCTGAAAACTGCTCATATTTGAATGATGATTGAAGTCAATGAAAACATCGTTTAAGGCCGCGGGGAGTGTTTTAAACAACATTTGGCATACTTTAGCATCCAATCGAGCAAGTGATATTTATGCTCAAAATTAATGGCTAATGAGCTAGGAAATGCTTCAAAACAGTAGAAAATGTGCTGTTATCAAATGATCCACCATTCCTATACTTTGTGGTAGCTTATATGCTTTATCACTTTCTAAGCTTAAATAAGCCCTTTAGAGCGATATACGTTCTCTCCTAAGGCAGATAATGCTTATATTTGAATCTGGAATAAAGACAATGAAAACAGCGTTTAAAGGCCATAGGGAGTGTTTTAAACAACATTTGTTTCATACCTTATAGCATACAATCGAGTACGTGAAATTTCTGCTAAAAATTAATGGTTAATGAGCTGGGAAATGCTTCAGAAAAGTAGAAAATGTGCTGTTATCCAATATTCCACCATTCCTATACTTTGTGGTAGTTTATATGCCTTATCACTTTCTAAGCTTAAATAAGCCTTTTTGAGCGATATACGTGCTCTCCTATTTCAGAAAAAGCTTATATTTGAACCTGGATTGAAGTAAATGAAAATAGCGTTTAAAGGCCGCAGGGAGAGTTCTAAACAACATTTGGCATACCTTTTAGCATACAATTGAACAAGTGATATTTATGCTCAAAATTAATGGCTAATGAGCTAGGAAATTCTTCAGAACAATAGAAAATGTGCTGTCATCAAATGTTCCACCATTCCTATACTTTGTGGTAGTTTATATGCTTTATCACTTTCTAAGCTTAAATAAGCCCTTTAGAGCGAAATATGTTCTCTCCTAAAGCAGATAATGCTTATATTTGAATCTGGAATAAAGACAATGTAAAGAGCGTTTAAAGGCCGCAGGGTGTGTTTTAAACAACATTTGTTGGCATACCTTATAGCATACAATCGAGTACGTGAAATTTCTGCTCAAAATTAATGGTTAATGAGTTGGGAAATGCTTCAGAAAAGTAGAAAATGTGCTGTTATCCAATATTCCACCATTCCTATACTTTGTGGTAGTTTATATGCTTTATCACTTTCTAAGCTTAAATAAGCCCTTTAGAGCGAAATACGTTCTCTCCTAAAGCAGATAATGCTTATATTTGAATCTGGAATAAAGACAATGTAAAGAGCGTTTAAAGGCCGCAGGGTGTGTTTTAAACAACATTTGTTGGCATACCTTATAGCATACAATCGAGTACGTGAAATTTCTGCTCAAAATTAATGGCTAATGAGCTAGGAAATTCTTCAGAACAGTAGAAAATGTGCTGTTATCAAATGTTCCACCATTCCTATACTTTGTGGTAGTTTATATGCTTTAACACTTTCTAAGCTTAAATAAGCCTTTTTGAACAATATACGTGCACCTCTAAGGCAGATAATGCTCATATTTGAATCTGGAATAAAGACAATGAAAACATCGTTTAAATGCCGCAGGGAGTGTTTTAAACAACATTTGTTTCATACCTTATAGCATACAATCGAGTACGTGAAATTTCTGCTCAAAATTAATGGTTAATGAGCTGGGAAATGCTTCAGAAAAGTAGAAAATGTGCTGTTATCAAATATTCCACCATTCCTCTACTTTGTGGTTGTTTATATGCTTTATCACTTTCTAAGCTTAAATAAGCCTTTTTGAGCGATATATGCGCTCTCCTATTACAGAAAAAGCTCATATTTGAATCTGGAATAAAGACAATGAAAACAGCGTTTAAATGCCGGTGGGAGTGTTTTAAACAACATTTGGCATACTTTATAGCATACAATCGAGCAAGTGATATTTATGCTAAAAATTAATGGCTAATGAGCTAGGGAATGCTTCAGAACAGTAGAAAATGTGCTGTTATCAAATGTTCCACCATTCCTATACTTTGTGGTAGTTTATATGCTTTATCACTTTCTAAGCTTAAATAAGCCCTTTAGAGCGATATACGTTCTCTCCTAAGGCAGATAATGCTTATATTTGAATCTGGAATAAAGACAATGAAAACAGCGTTTAAATGCCGGTGGGAGTGTTTTAAACAACATTTGGCATACTTTAGCATACAATCGAGCAAGTGATACTTATGCTCAAAATTAATGGCTAATGAGCTAGGAAATGCTTCAAAACAGAAGAAAATGTGCTGTTATCAAATGTTCCACCATTCCTATACTTTATTGTAGTTTATATTCTTTATCACTTTCTAAGCTTAACTAAGCCCTTTAGAGCGATATACGTGCTCTCCTGTTGCTGAAAACTGCTCATATTTGAATGATGATTGAAGTCAATGAAAACATCGTTTAAAGGCCGCGGGGAGTGTTTTAAACAACATTTGGCATACATTAGCATACAATCGAGCAAGTGATATTTATGCTCAAAATTAATGGTTAAAGAGCTAAGAAATGCTTCAAAACAGTAGAAAATGTGCTGTTATCAAATGTTCCACCATTCCTATACTTTGTGGTAGCTTATATGCTTTATCACTTTCTAAGCTTAAATAAGCCCTTTAGAGCGATATACGTTCTCTCCTAAGGCAGATAATGCTTATATTTGAATCTGGAATAAAGACAATGAAAACAGCGTTTAAAGGCCATAGGGAGTGTTTTAAACAACATTTGTTTCATACCTTATAGCATACAATCGAGTACGTGAAATTTCTGCTAAAAATTAATGGTTAATGAGCTGGGAAATGCTTCAGAAAAGTAGAAAATGTGCTGTTATCCAATATTCCACCATTCCTATACTTTGTGGTAGTTTATATGCCTTATCACTTTCTAAGCTTAAATAAGCCTTTTTGAGCGATATACGTGCTCTCCTATTTCAGAAAAAGCTTATATTTGAACCTGGATTGAAGTAAATGAAAATAGCGTTTAAAGGCCGCAGGGAGAGTTCTAAACAACATTTGGCATACCTTTTAGCATACAATTGAACAAGTGATATTTATGCTCAAAATTAATGGCTAATGAGCTAGGAAATTCTTCAGAACAATAGAAAATGTGCTGTCATCAAATGTTCCACCATTCCTATACTTTGTGGTAGTTTATATGCTTTATCACTTTCTAAGCTTAAATAAGCCCTTTAGAGCGAAATACGTTCTCTCCTACAGCAGATAATGCTTATATTTGAATCTGGAATAAAGACAATGTAAAGAGCGTTTAAAGGCCGCAGGGTGTGTTTTAAACAACATTTGTTGGCATACCTTATAGCATACAATCGAGTACGTGAAATTTCTGCTCAAAATTAATGGTTAATGAGTTGGGAAATGCTTCAGAAAAGTAGAAAATGTGCTGTTATCCAATATTCCACCATTCCTATACTTTGTGGTAGCTTATATGCTTTATCACTTTCTAAGCTTAAATAAGCCCTTTAGAGCGATATACGTGCTCTCCTATTTCAGAAAAAGCTCATATTTGAACCTGGATTGAAGTAAATGAAAATAGCGTTTAAAGGCCGCAAGGAGTGTTTTAAACAACATTTGGCATACTTTAGCATACAATCGAGCAAGTGATATTTATGCTCAAAATTAATGGCTAATGAGCTAGGAAATGCTTCAGAAAAGTAGAAAATGTGCTGTTATCAAATATTAAAAAATTCCTATACTTTGTGGTAGCTTATATGCTTTATCACTTTCTAAGCTTAAATAAGCCCTTTAGAGCGATATACGTGCTCTCCTATTTCAGAAAAAGCTCATATTTGAACCTGGATTGAAGTAAATGAAAATAGCGTTTAAAGGCCGCAAGGAGTGTTTTAAACAACATTTGGCATACTTTAGCATACAATCGAGCAAGTGATATTTATGCTCAAAATTAATGGCTAATGAGCTAGGAAATGCTTCAAAACAGTAGAAAATGTGCTGTTATCAAATGTTCCACCATTCCTATACTTTATTGTAGTTTATATTCTTTATCACTTTCTAAGCTTAACTAAGCCCTTTAGAGCGATATACGTGCTCTCCTATTGCTGAAAACTGCTCATATTTGAATGATGATTGAAGTCAATGAAAACATCGTTTAAGGCCGCGGGGAGTGTTTTAAACAACATTTGGCATACTTTAGCATACAATCGAGCAAGTGATATTTATGCTCAAAATTAATGGCTAATGAGCTAGGAAATGCTTCAAAACAGTAGAAAATGTGCTGTTATCAAATGTTCCACCATTCCTATACTTTGTGGTAGCTTATATGCTTTATCACTTTCTAAGCTTAAATAAGCCCTTTAGAGCGATATACGTTCTCTCCTAAGGCAGATAATTCTTATATTTGAATCTGGAATAAAGACAATGAAAACAGCGTTTAAAGGCCGTAGGGAGTGTTTTAAACAACATTTGTTTCATACCTTACAGCATACAATCGAGTACGTGAAATTTCTGCTCAAAATTAATGGTTAGTGAGCTGGGAAATGCTTCAGAAAAGTAGAAAATGTGCTATTATGAAATATTCCACCATTCTTCTACTTTGTGGTTGTTTATATGCTTTATCACTTTCTAAGCTTAAATAAGCCTTTTTGAGCGATATATGCGCTCTCCTATTACAGAAAACTGCTCATATTTGAATGATGATTGAAGTCAATGAAAACATCGTTTAAGGCCGCGGGGAGTGTTTTAAACAACATTTGGCATACTTTAGCATACAATCGAGCAAGTGATATTTAAGCTCAAAATTAATGGCTAATGAGCTAGGAAATGCTTCAAAACAGTAGAAAATGTGCTGTTATCAAATGTTCCACCATTCCTATACTTTGTGGTAGCTTATATGCTTTATCACTTTCTAAGCTTAAATAAGCCCTTTAGAGCGATATACGTGCTCTCCTATTTCAGAAAAAGCTTATATTTGAACCTGGATTGAAGTAAATGAAAATAGCGTTTAAAGGCCGCAGGGAGAGTTCTAAACAACATTTGGCATACCTTTTAGCATACAATTGAACAAGTGATATTTATGCTCAAAATTAATGGCTAATGAGCTAGGAAATTCTTCAGAACAATAGAAAATGTGCTGTCATCAAATGTTCCACCATTCCTATACTTTGTGGTAGTTTATATGCTTTATCACTTTCTAAGCTTAAATAAGCCCTTTAGAGCGAAATACGTTCTCTCCTAAAGCAGATAATGCTTATATTTGAATCTGGAATAAAGACAATGTAAAGAGCGTTTAAAGGCCGCAGGGTGTGTTTTAAACAACATTTGTTGGCATACCTTATAGCATACAATCGAGTACGTGAAATTTCTGCTCAAAATTAATGGTTAATGAGTTGGGAAATGCTTCAGAAAAGTAGAAAATGTGCTGTTATCCAATATTCCACCATTCCTATACTTTGTGGTAGTTTATATGCTTTATCACTTTCTAAGCTTAAATAAGCCTTTTTGAGCGATATACGTGCTCTCCTATTTCAGAAAAAGCTCATATTTGAACCTGGATTGAAGTAAATGCAAATAGCGTTTAAAGGCCGCAGGGAGAGTTCTAAACAACATTTGGCATACCTTTTAGCATACAATCGAACAAGTGATATTTATGCTCAAAATTAATGGCTAATGAGCTAGGAAATTCTTCAGAACAGTAGAAAATGTGCTGTCATCAAATGTTCCACCATTCCTATACTTTGTGGTAGTTTATATGCTTTAACACTTTCTAAGCTTAAATAAGCCTTTTTGAACAATATACGTGCACCTCTAAGGCAGATAATGCTCATATTTGAATCTGGAATAAAGACAATGAAAACATCATTTAAATGCCGCAGGGAGTGTTTTAAACAACATTTGTTTCATACCTTATAGCATACAATCGAGTACGTGAAATTTCTGCTCAAAATTAATGGTTAATGAGCTGGGAAATGCTTCAGAAAAGTAGAAAATGTGCTGTTATCAAATATTCCACCATTCCTCTACTTTGTGGTTGTTTATATGCTTTATCACTTTCTAAGCTTAAATAAGCCTTTTTGAGCGATATATGCGCTCTCCTATTACAGAAAAAGCTCATATTTGAATCTGGAATAAAGACAATGAAAACAGCGTTTAAATGCCGGTGGGAGTGTTTTAAACAACATTTGGCATACTTTATAGCATACAATCGAGCAAGTGATATTTATGCTCAAAATTAATGGCTAATGAGCTAGGGAATGCTTCAGAACAGTAGAAAATGTGCTGTTATCAAATGTTCCACCATTCCTATACTTTGTGGTAGTTTATATGCTTTATCACTTTCTAAGCTTAAATAAGCCCTTTAGAGCGATATACGTTCTCTCCTAAGGCAGATAATGCTTATATTTGAATCTGGAATAAAGACAATGAAAACAGCGTTTAAATGCCGGTGGGAGTGTTTTAAACAACATTTGGCATACTTTAGCATACAATCGAGCAAGTGATACTTATGCTCAAAATTAATGGCTAATGAGCTAGGAAATGCTTCAAAACAGTAGAAAATGTGCTGTTATCAAATGTTCCACCATTCCTATACTTTATTGTAGTTTATATTCGTTATCACTTTCTAAGCTTAAATAATCCCTTTAGAGCGAAATACGTTCTCTCCTAAAGCAGATAATGCTTATATTTGAATCTGGAATAAAGACAATGTAAAGAGCGTTTAAAGGCCGCAGGGTGTGTTTTAAACAACATTTGTTGGCATACCTTATAGCATACAATCGAGTACGTGAAATTTCTGCTCAAAATTAATGGTTAATGAGTTGGGAAATGCTTCAGAAAAGTAGAAAATGTGCTGTTATCCAATATTCCACCATTCCTATACTTTGTGGTAGCTTATATGCTTTATCACTTTCTAAGCTTAAATAAGCCCTTTAGAGCGATATACGTGCTCTCCTATTTCAGAAAAAGCTCATATTTGAACCTGGATTGAAGTAAATGAAAATAGCGTTTAAAGGCCGCAAGGAGTGTTTTAAACAACATTTGGCATACTTTAGCATACAATCGAGCAAGTGATATTTATGCTCAAAATTAATGGCTAATGAGCTAGGAAATGCTTCAGAAAAGTAGAAAATGTGCTGTTATCAAATATTCCAAAATTCCTATACTTTGTGGTAGCTTATATGCTTTATCACTTTCTAAGCTTAAATAAGCCCTTTAGAGCGATATACGTGCTCTCCTATTTCAGAAAAAGCTCATATTTGAACCTGGATTGAAGTAAATGAAAATAGCGTTTAAAGGCCGCAAGGAGTGTTTTAAACAACATTTGGCATACTTTAGCATACAATCGAGCAAGTGATATTTATGCTCAAAATTAATGGCTAATGAGCTAGGAAATGCTTCAAAACAGTAGAAAATGTGCTGTTATCAAATGTTCCACCATTCCTATACTTTATTGTAGTTTATATTCTTTATCACTTTCTAAGCTTAACTAAGCCCTTTAGAGCGATATACGTGCTCTCCTATTGCTGAAAACTGCTCATATTTGAATGGTGATTGAAGTCAATGAAAACATCGTTTAAGGCCGCGGGGAGTGTTTTAAACAACATTTGGCATACTTTAGCATACAATCGAGCAAGTGATATTTATGCTCAAAATTAATGGCTAATGAGCTAGGAAATGCTTCAAAACAGTAGAAAATGTGCTGTTATCAAATGTTCCACCATTCCTATACTTTGTGGTAGCTTATATGCTTTATCACTTTCTAAGCTTAAATAAGCCCTTTAGAGCGAGATACGTTCTCTCCTAAGGCAGATAATGCTTATATTTGAATCTGGAATAAAGACAATGAAAACAGCGTTTAAAGGCCATAGGGAGTGTTTTAAACAACATTTGTTTCATACCTTATAGCATACAATCGAGTACGTGAAATTTCTGCTAAAAATTAATGGGTATTGAGCTGGGAAATGCTTCAGAAAAGTAGAAAATGTGCTGTTATCCAATATTCCACCATTCCTATACTTTGTGGTAGTTTATATGCTTTATCACTTTCTAAGCTTAAATAAGCCCTTTAGAGCGAAATACGTTCTCTCCTAAAGCAGATAATGCTTATATTTGAATCTGGAATAAAGACAATGTAAAGAGCGTTTAAAGGCCGCAGGGTGTGTTTTAAACAACATTTGTTGGCATACCTTATAGCATACAATCGAGTACGTGAAATTTCTGCTCAAAATTAATGGCTAATGAGCTAGGAAATTCTTCAGAACAGTAGAAAATGTGCTGTTATCAAATGTTCCACCATTCCTATACTTTGTGGTAGTTTATATGCTTTAACACTTTCTAAGCTTAAATAAGCCTTTTTGAACAATATACGTGCACCTCTAAGGCAGATAATGCTCATATTTGAATCTGGAATAAAGACAATGAAAACATCGTTTAAATGCCGCAGGGAGTGTTTTAAACAACATTTGTTTCATACCTTATAGCATACAATCGAGTACGTGAAATTTCTGCTCAAAATTAATGGTTAATGAGCTGGGAAATGCTTCAGAAAAGTAGAAAATGTGCTGTTATCAAATATTCCACCATTCCTCTACTTTGTGGTTGTTTATATGCTTTATCACTTTCTAAGCTTAAATAAGCCTTTTTGAGCGATATATGCGCTCTCCTATTACAGAAAAAGCTCATATTTGAATCTGGAATAAAGACAATGAAAACAGCGTTTAAATGCCGGTGGGAGTGTTTTAAACAACATTTGGCATACTTTATAGCATACAATCGAGCAAGTGATATTTATGCTAAAAATTAATGGCTAATGAGCTAGGGAATGCTTCAGAACAGTAGAAAATGTGCTGTTATCAAATGTTCCACCATTCCTATACTTTGTGGTAGTTTATATGCTTTATCACTTTCTAAGCTTAAATAAGCCCTTTAGAGCGATATACGTTCTCTCCTAAGGCAGATAATGCTTATATTTGAATCTGGAATAAAGACAATGAAAACAGCGTTTAAATGCCGGTGGGAGTGTTTTAAACAACATTTGGCATACTTTAGCATACAATCGAGCAAGTGATACTTATGCTCAAAATTAATGGCTAATGAGCTAGGAAATGCTTCAAAACAGAAGAAAATGTGCTGTTATCAAATGTTCCACCATTCCTATACTTTATTGTAGTTTATATTCTTTATCACTTTCTAAGCTTAACTAAGCCCTTTAGAGCGATATACGTGCTCTCCTGTTGCTGAAAACTGCTCATATTTGAATGATGATTGAAGTCAATGAAAACATCGTTTAAAGGCCGCGGGGAGTGTTTTAAACAACATTTGGCATACATTAGCATACAATCGAGCAAGTGATATTTATGCTCAAAATTAATGGTTAAAGAGCTAAGAAATGCTTCAAAACAGTAGAAAATGTGCTGTTATCAAATGTTCCACCATTCCTATACTTTGTGGTAGCTTATATGCTTTATCACTTTCTAAGCTTAAATAAGCCCTTTAGAGCGATATACGTTCTCTCCTAAGGCAGATAATGCTTATATTTGAATCTGGAATAAAGACAATGAAAACAGCGTTTAAAGGCCATAGGGAGTGTTTTAAACAACATTTGTTTCATACCTTATAGCATACAATCGAGTACGTGAAATTTCTGCTAAAAATTAATGGTTAATGAGCTGGGAAATGCTTCAGAAAAGTAGAAAATGTGCTGTTATCCAATATTCCACCATTCCTATACTTTGTGGTAGTTTATATGCCTTATCACTTTCTAAGCTTAAATAAGCCTTTTTGAGCGATATACGTGCTCTCCTATTTCAGAAAAAGCTTATATTTGAACCTGGATTGAAGTAAATGAAAATAGCGTTTAAAGGCCGCAGGGAGAGTTCTAAACAACATTTGGCATACCTTTTAGCATACAATTGAACAAGTGATATTTATGCTCAAAATTAATGGCTAATGAGCTAGGAAATTCTTCAGAACAATAGAAAATGTGCTGTCATCAAATGTTCCACCATTCCTATACTTTGTGGTAGTTTATATGCTTTATCACTTTCTAAGCTTAAATAAGCCCTTTAGAGCGAAATACGTTCTCTCCTACAGCAGATAATGCTTATATTTGAATCTGGAATAAAGACAATGTAAAGAGCGTTTAAAGGCCGCAGGGTGTGTTTTAAACAACATTTGTTGGCATACCTTATAGCATACAATCGAGTACGTGAAATTTCTGCTCAAAATTAATGGTTAATGAGTTGGGAAATGCTTCAGAAAAGTAGAAAATGTGCTGTTATCCAATATTCCACCATTCCTATACTTTGTGGTAGCTTATATGCTTTATCACTTTCTAAGCTTAAATAAGCCCTTTAGAGCGATATACGTGCTCTCCTATTTCAGAAAAAGCTCATATTTGAACCTGGATTGAAGTAAATGAAAATAGCGTTTAAAGGCCGCAAGGAGTGTTTTAAACAACATTTGGCATACTTTAGCATACAATCGAGCAAGTGATATTTATGCTCAAAATTAATGGCTAATGAGCTAGGAAATGCTTCAGAAAAGTAGAAAATGTGCTGTTATCAAATATTAAAAAATTCCTATACTTTGTGGTAGCTTATATGCTTTATCACTTTCTAAGCTTAAATAAGCCCTTTAGAGCGATATACGTGCTCTCCTATTTCAGAAAAAGCTCATATTTGAACCTGGATTGAAGTAAATGAAAATAGCGTTTAAAGGCCGCAAGGAGTGTTTTAAACAACATTTGGCATACTTTAGCATACAATCGAGCAAGTGATATTTATGCTCAAAATTAATGGCTAATGAGCTAGGAAATGCTTCAAAACAGTAGAAAATGTGCTGTTATCAAATGTTCCACCATTCCTATACTTTATTGTAGTTTATATTCTTTATCACTTTCTAAGCTTAACTAAGCCCTTTAGAGCGATATACGTGCTCTCCTATTGCTGAAAACTGCTCATATTTGAATGATGATTGAAGTCAATGAAAACATCGTTTAAGGCCGCGGGGAGTGTTTTAAACAACATTTGGCATACTTTAGCATACAATCGAGCAAGTGATATTTATGCTCAAAATTAATGGCTAATGAGCTAGGAAATGCTTCAAAACAGTAGAAAATGTGCTGTTATCAAATGTTCCACCATTCCTATACTTTGTGGTAGCTTATATGCTTTATCACTTTCTAAGCTTAAATAAGCCCTTTAGAGCGATATACGTTCTCTCCTAAGGCAGATAATTCTTATATTTGAATCTGGAATAAAGACAATGAAAACAGCGTTTAAAGGCCGTAGGGAGTGTTTTAAACAACATTTGTTTCATACCTTACAGCATACAATCGAGTACGTGAAATTTCTGCTCAAAATTAATGGTTAGTGAGCTGGGAAATGCTTCAGAAAAGTAGAAAATGTGCTATTATGAAATATTCCACCATTCTTCTACTTTGTGGTTGTTTATATGCTTTATCACTTTCTAAGCTTAAATAAGCCTTTTTGAGCGATATATGCGCTCTCCTATTACAGAAAACTGCTCATATTTGAATGATGATTGAAGTCAATGAAAACATCGTTTAAGGCCGCGGGGAGTGTTTTAAACAACATTTGGCATACTTTAGCATACAATCGAGCAAGTGATATTTAAGCTCAAAATTAATGGCTAATGAGCTAGGAAATGCTTCAAAACAGTAGAAAATGTGCTGTTATCAAATGTTCCACCATTCCTATACTTTGTGGTAGCTTATATGCTTTATCACTTTCTAAGCTTAAATAAGCCCTTTAGAGCGATATACGTGCTCTCCTATTTCAGAAAAAGCTTATATTTGAACCTGGATTGAAGTAAATGAAAATAGCGTTTAAAGGCCGCAGGGAGAGTTCTAAACAACATTTGGCATACCTTTTAGCATACAATTGAACAAGTGATATTTATGCTCAAAATTAATGGCTAATGAGCTAGGAAATTCTTCAGAACAATAGAAAATGTGCTGTCATCAAATGTTCCACCATTCCTATACTTTGTGGTAGTTTATATGCTTTATCACTTTCTAAGCTTAAATAAGCCCTTTAGAGCGAAATACGTTCTCTCCTAAAGCAGATAATGCTTATATTTGAATCTGGAATAAAGACAATGTAAAGAGCGTTTAAAGGCCGCAGGGTGTGTTTTAAACAACATTTGTTGGCATACCTTATAGCATACAATCGAGTACGTGAAATTTCTGCTCAAAATTAATGGTTAATGAGTTGGGAAATGCTTCAGAAAAGTAGAAAATGTGCTGTTATCCAATATTCCACCATTCCTATACTTTGTGGTAGTTTATATGCTTTATCACTTTCTAAGCTTAAATAAGCCTTTTTGAGCGATATACGTGCTCTCCTATTTCAGA
Organism: Pleurodeles waltl; assembly: GCF_031143425.1. Classification (NCBI taxonomy): domain Eukaryota; kingdom Metazoa; phylum Chordata; class Amphibia; order Caudata; family Salamandridae; genus Pleurodeles; species Pleurodeles waltl. The sequence goes on along the minus strand of NW_027150102.1, from coordinate 56,444 downwards.
AAAAGCTCATATTTGAACCTGGATTGAAGTAAATGCAAATAGCGTTTAAAGGCCGCAGGGAGAGTTCTAAACAACATTTGGCATACCTTTTAGCATACAATCGAACAAGTGATATTTATGCTCAAAATTAATGGCTAATGAGCTAGGAAATTCTTCAGAACAGTAGAAAATGTGCTGTCATCAAATGTTCCACCATTCCTATACTTTGTGGTAGTTTATATGCTTTAACACTTTCTAAGCTTAAATAAGCCTTTTTGAACAATATACGTGCACCTCTAAGGCAGATAATGCTCATATTTGAATCTGGAATAAAGACAATGAAAACATCGTTTAAATGCCGCAGGGAGTGTTTTAAACAACATTTGTTTCATACCTTATAGCATACAATCGAGTACGTGAAATTTCTGCTCAAAATTAATGGTTAATGAGCTGGGAAATGCTTCAGAAAAGTAGAAAATGTGCTGTTATCAAATATTCCACCATTCCTCTACTTTGTGGTTGTTTATATGCTTTATCACTTTCTAAGCTTAAATAAGCCTTTTTGAGCGATATATGCGCTCTCCTATTACAGAAAAAGCTCATATTTGAATCTGGAATAAAGACAATGAAAACAGCGTTTAAATGCCGGTGGGAGTGTTTTAAACAACATTTGGCATACTTTATAGCATACAATCGAGCAAGTGATATTTATGCTCAAAATTAATGGCTAATGAGCTAGGGAATGCTTCAGAACAGTAGAAAATGTGCTGTTATCAAATGTTCCACCATTCCTATACTTTGTGGTAGTTTATATGCTTTATCACTTTCTAAGCTTAAATAAGCCCTTTAGAGCGATATACGTTCTCTCCTAAGGCAGATAATGCTTATATTTGAATCTGGAATAAAGACAATGAAAACAGCGTTTAAATGCCGGTGGGAGTGTTTTAAACAACATTTGGCATACTTTAGCATACAATCGAGCAAGTGATACTTATGCTCAAAATTAATGGCTAATGAGCTAGGAAATGCTTCAAAACAGTAGAAAATGTGCTGTTATCAAATGTTCCACCATTCCTATACTTTATTGTAGTTTATATTCGTTATCACTTTCTAAGCTTAAATAATCCCTTTAGAGCGAAATACGTTCTCTCCTAAAGCAGATAATGCTTATATTTGAATCTGGAATAAAGACAATGTAAAGAGCGTTTAAAGGCCGCAGGGTGTGTTTTAAACAACATTTGTTGGCATACCTTATAGCATACAATCGAGTACGTGAAATTTCTGCTCAAAATTAATGGTTAATGAGTTGGGAAATGCTTCAGAAAAGTAGAAAATGTGCTGTTATCCAATATTCCACCATTCCTATACTTTGTGGTAGCTTATATGCTTTATCACTTTCTAAGCTTAAATAAGCCCTTTAGAGCGATATACGTGCTCTCCTATTTCAGAAAAAGCTCATATTTGAACCTGGATTGAAGTAAATGAAAATAGCGTTTAAAGGCCGCAAGGAGTGTTTTAAACAACATTTGGCATACTTTAGCATACAATCGAGCAAGTGATATTTATGCTCAAAATTAATGGCTAATGAGCTAGGAAATGCTTCAGAAAAGTAGAAAATGTGCTGTTATCAAATATTCCAAAATTCCTATACTTTGTGGTAGCTTATATGCTTTATCACTTTCTAAGCTTAAATAAGCCCTTTACAGCGATATACGTGCTCTCCTATTTCAGAAAAAGCTCATATTTGAACCTGGATTGAAGTAAATGAAAATAGCGTTTAAAGGCCGCAAGGAGTGTTTTAAACAACATTTGGCATACTTTAGCATACAATCGAGCAAGTGATATTTATGCTCAAAATTAATGGCTAATGAGCTAGGAAATGCTTCAAAACAGTAGAAAATGTGCTGTTATCAAATGTTCCACCATTCCTATACTTTATTGTAGTTTATATTCTTTATCACTTTCTAAGCTTAACTAAGCCCTTTAGAGCGATATACGTGCTCTCCTATTGCTGAAAACTGCTCATATTTGAATGGTGATTGAAGTCAATGAAAACATCGTTTAAGGCCGCGGGGAGTGTTTTAAACAACATTTGGCATACTTTAGCATACAATCGAGCAAGTGATATTTATGCTCAAAATTAATGGCTAATGAGCTAGGAAATGCTTCAAAACAGTAGAAAATGTGCTGTTATCAAATGTTCCACCATTCCTATACTTTGTGGTAGCTTATATGCTTTATCACTTTCTAAGCTTAAATAAGCCCTTTAGAGCGAGATACGTTCTCTCCTAAGGCAGATAATGCTTATATTTGAATCTGGAATAAAGACAATGAAAACAGCGTTTAAAGGCCATAGGGAGTGTTTTAAACAACATTTGTTTCATACCTTATAGCATACAATCGAGTACGTGAAATTTCTGCTAAAAATTAATGGGTATTGAGCTGGGAAATGCTTCAGAAAAGTAGAAAATGTGCTGTTATCCAATATTCCACCATTCCTATACTTTGTGGTAGTTTATATGCTTTATCACTTTCTAAGCTTAAATAAGCCCTTTAGAGCGAAATACGTTCTCTCCTAAAGCAGATAATGCTTATATTTGAATCTGGAATAAAGACAATGTAAAGAGCGTTTAAAGGCCGCAGGGTGTGTTTTAAACAACATTTGTTGGCATACCTTATAGCATACAATCGAGTACGTGAAATTTCTGCTAAAAATTAATGGCTAATGAGCTAGGAAATTCTTCAGAACAGTAGAAAATGTGCTGTTATCAAATGTTCCACCATTCCTATACTTTGTGGTAGTTTATATGCTTTAACACTTTCTAAGCTTAAATAAGCCTTTTTGAACAATATACGTGCACCTCTAAGGCAGATAATGCTCATATTTGAATCTGGAATAAAGACAATGAAAACATCGTTTAAATGCCGCAGGGAGTGTTTTAAACAACATTTGTTTCATACCTTATAGCATACAATCGAGTACGTGAAATTTCTGCTCAAAATTAATGGTTAATGAGCTGGGAAATGCTTCAGAAAAGTAGAAAATGTGCTGTTATCAAATATTCCACCATTCCTCTACTTTGTGGTTGTTTATATGCTTTATCACTTTCTAAGCTTAAATAAGCCTTTTTGAGCGATATATGCGCTCTCCTATTACAGAAAAAGCTCATATTTGAATCTGGAATAAAGACAATGAAAACAGCGTTTAAATGCCGGTGGGAGTGTTTTAAACAACATTTGGCATACTTTATAGCATACAATCGAGCAAGTGATATTTATGCTAAAAATTAATGGCTAATGAGCTAGGGAATGCTTCAGAACAGTAGAAAATGTGCTGTTATCAAATGTTCCACCATTCCTATACTTTGTGGTAGTTTATATGCTTTATCACTTTCTAAGCTTAAATAAGCCCTTTAGAGCGATATACGTTCTCTCCTAAGGCAGATAATGCTTATATTTGAATCTGGAATAAAGACAATGAAAACAGCGTTTAAATGCCGGTGGGAGTGTTTTAAACAACATTTGGCATACTTTAGCATACAATCGAGCAAGTGATACTTATGCTCAAAATTAATGGCTAATGAGCTAGGAAATGCTTCAAAACAGAAGAAAATGTGCTGTTATCAAATGTTCCACCATTCCTATACTTTATTGTAGTTTATATTCTTTATCACTTTCTAAGCTTAACTAAGCCCTTTAGAGCGATATACGTGCTCTCCTGTTGCTGAAAACTGCTCATATTTGAATGATGATTGAAGTCAATGAAAACATCGTTTAAAGGCCGCGGGGAGTGTTTTAAACAACATTTGGCATACATTAGCATACAATCGAGCAAGTGAAATTTCTGCTCAAAATTAATGGTTAATGAGCTGGGAAATGCTTCAGAAAAGTAGAAAATGTGCTGTTATCAAATATTCCACCATTCCTCTACTTTGTGGTTGTTTATATGCTTTATCACTTTCTAAGCTTAAATAAGCCTTTTTGAGCGATATATGCGCTCTCCTATTACAGAAAAAGCTCATATTTGAATCTGGAATAAAGACAATGAAAACAGCGTTTAAATGCCGGTGGGAGTGTTTTAAACAACATTTGGCATACTTTATAGCATACAATCGAGCAAGTGATATTTATGCTAAAAATTAATGGCTAATGAGCTAGGGAATGCTTCAGAACAGTAGAAAATGTGCTGTTATCAAATGTTCCACCATTCCTATACTTTGTGGTAGTTTATATGCTTTATCACTTTCTAAGCTTAAATAAGCCCTTTAGAGCGATATACGTTCTCTCCTAAGGCAGATAATGCTTATATTTGAATCTGGAATAAAGACAATGAAAACAGCGTTTAAATGCCGGTGGGAGTGTTTTAAACAACATTTGGCATACTTTAGCATACAATCGAGCAAGTGATACTTATGCTCAAAATTAATGGCTAATGAGCTAGGAAATGCTTCAAAACAGAAGAAAATGTGCTGTTATCAAATGTTCCACCATTCCTATACTTTATTGTAGTTTATATTCTTTATCACTTTCTAAGCTTAACTAAGCCCTTTAGAGCGATATACGTGCTCTCCTGTTGCTGAAAACTGCTCATATTTGAATGATGATTGAAGTCAATGAAAACATCGTTTAAAGGCCGCGGGGAGTGTTTTAAACAACATTTGGCATACATTAGCATACAATCGAGCAAGTGATATTTATGCTCAAAATTAATGGTTAAAGAGCTAAGAAATGCTTCAAAACAGTAGAAAATGTGCTGTTATCAAATGTTCCACCATTCCTATACTTTGTGGTAGCTTATATGCTTTATCGCTTTCTAAGCTTAAATAAGCCCTTTAGAGCGATATACGTTCTCTCCTAAGGCAGATAATGCTTATATTTGAATCTGGAATAAAGACAATGAAAACAGCGTTTAAAGGCCATAGGGAGTGTTTTAAACAACATTTGTTTCATACCTTATAGCATACAATCGAGTACGTGAAATTTCTGCTAAAAATTAATGGTTAATGAGCTGGGAAATGCTTCAGAAAAGTAGAAAATGTGCTGTTATCCAATATTCCACCATTCCTATACTTTGTGGTAGTTTATATGCCTTATCACTTTCTAAGCTTAAATAAGCCTTTTTGAGCGATATACGTGCTCTCCTATTTCAGAAAAAGCTTATATTTGAACCTGGATTGAAGTAAATGAAAATAGCGTTTAAAGGCCGCAGGGAGAGTTCTAAACAACATTTGGCATACCTTTTAGCATACAATTGAACAAGTGATATTTATGCTCAAAATTAATGGCTAATGAGCTAGGAAATTCTTCAGAACAATAGAAAATGTGCTGTCATCAAATGTTCCACCATTCCTATACTTTGTGGTAGTTTATATGCTTTATCACTTTCTAAGCTTAAATAAGCCCTTTAGAGCGAAATACGTTCTCTCCTACAGCAGATAATGCTTATATTTGAATCTGGAATAAAGACAATGTAAAGAGCGTTTAAAGGCCGCAGGGTGTGTTTTAAACAACATTTGTTGGCATACCTTATAGCATACAATCGAGTACGTGAAATTTCTGCTCAAAATTAATGGTTAATGAGTTGGGAAATGCTTCAGAAAAGTAGAAAATGTGCTGTTATCCAATATTCCACCATTCCTATACTTTGTGGTAGCTTATATGCTTTATCACTTTCTAAGCTTAAATAAGCCCTTTAGAGCGATATACGTGCTCTCCTATTTCAGAAAAAGCTCATATTTGAACCTGGATTGAAGTAAATGAAAATAGCGTTTAAAGGCCGCAAGGAGTGTTTTAAACAACATTTGGCATACTTTAGCATACAATCGAGCAAGTGATATTTATGCTCAAAATTAATGGCTAATGAGCTAGGAAATGCTTCAGAAAAGTAGAAAATGTGCTGTTATCAAATATTTAAAAAATCCTATACTTTGTGGTAGCTTATATGCTTTATCACTTTCTAAGCTTAAATAAGCCCTTTAGAGCGATATACGTGCTCTCCTATTTCAGAAAAAGCTCATATTTGAACCTGGATTGAAGTAAATGAAAATAGCGTTTAAAGGCCGCAAGGAGTGTTTTAAACAACATTTGGCATACTTTAGCATACAATCGAGCAAGTGATATTTATGCTCAAAATTAATGGCTAATGAGCTAGGAAATGCTTCAAAACAGTAGAAAATGTGCTGTTATCAAATGTTCCACCATTCCTATACTTTGTGGTAGCTTATATGCTTTATCACTTTCTAAGCTTAAATAAGCCCTTTAGAGCGATATACGTGCTCTCCTATTTCAGAAAAAGCTTATATTTGAACCTGGATTTAAGTAAATGAAAATAGCGTTTAAAGGCCGCAGGGAGAGTTCTAAACAACATTTGGCATACCTTTTAGCATACAATTGAACAAGTGATATTTATGCTCAAAATTAATGGCTAATGAGCTAGGAAATTCTTCAGAACAATAGAAAATGTGCTGTCATCAAATGTTCCACCATTCCTATACTTTGTGGTAGTTTATATGCTTTATCATTTCTAAGCTTAAATAAGCCCTTTAGAGCGAAATACGTTCTCTCCTAAAGCAGATAATGCTTATATTTGAATCTGGAATAAAGACAATGTAAAGAGCGTTTAAAGGCCGCAGGGTGTGTTTTAAACAACATTTGTTGGCATACCTTATAGCATACAATCGAGTACGTGAAATTTCTGCTCAAAATTAATGGTTAATGAGTTGGGAAATGCTTCAGAAAAGTAGAAAATGTGCTGTTATCCAATATTCCACCATTCCTATACTTTGTGGTAGCTTATATGCTTTATCACTTTCTAAGCTTAAATAAGCCCTTTAGAGCGATATACGTGCTCTCCTATTTCAGAAAAAGCTCATATTTGAACCTGGATTGAAGTAAATGAAAATAGCGTTTAATGGCCGCAAGGAGTGTTTTAAACAACATTTGGCATACTTTAGCATACAATCGAGCAAGTGATATTTATGCTCAAAATTAATGGCTAATGAGCTAGGAAATGCTTCAGAAAAGTAGAAAATGTGCTGTTATCAAATATTCTAAAATTCCTATACTTTGTGGTAGTTTATATGCTTTATCACTTTCTAAGCTTAAATAAGCCCTTTAGAGCGATATACGTTCTATCCTATTTCAGAAAAAGCTCATATTTGAACCTGGATTGAAGTAAATGAAAATAGCGTTTAAAGGCCGCAAGGAGTGTTTTAAACAACATTTGGCATACCTTATAGCATACAATCGAGCAAGTGATATTTATGCTCAAAATTAATGGCTAATGAGCTAGGAAATGCTTCAAAACAGTAGAAAATGTGCTGTTATCAAATGTTCCACCATTCCTATACTTTGTGGTAGCTTATATGCTTTATCACTTTCTAAGCTTAAATAAGCCCTTTAGAGCGATATACGTGCTCTCCTATTTCAGAAAAAGCTCATATTTGAACCTGGATTGAAGTAAATGAAAATAGCGTTTAAAGGCCGCAAGGAGTGTTTTAAACAACATTTGGCATACTTTAGCATACAATCGAGCAAGTGATATTTATGCTCAAAATTAATGGCTAATGAGCTAGGAAATGCTTCAAAACAGTAGAAAATGTGCTGTTATCAAATGTTCCACCATTCCTATACTTTATTGTAGTTTATATTCTTTATCACTTTCTAAGCTTAACTAAGCCCTTTAGAGCGATATACGTGCTCTCCTATTGCTGAAAACTGCTCATATTTGAATGGTGATTGAAGTCAATGAAAACATCGTTTAAGGCCGCGGGGAGTGTTTTAAACAACATTTGGCATACTTTAGCATACAATCGAGCAAGTGATATTTATGCTCAAAATTAATGGCTAATGAGCTAGGAAATGCTTCAAAACAGTAGAAAATGTGCTGTTATCAAATGTTCCACCATTCCTATACTTTGTGGTAGCTTATATGCTTTATCACTTTCTAAGCTTAAATAAGCCCTTTAGAGCGAGATACGTTCTCTCCTAAGGCAGATAATGCTTATATTTGAATCTGGAATAAAGACAATGAAAACAGCGTTTAAAGGCCATAGGGAGTGTTTTAAACAACATTTGTTTCATACCTTATAGCATACAATCGAGTACGTGAAATTTCTGCTAAAAATTAATGGGTATTGAGCTGGGAAATGCTTCAGAAAAGTAGAAAATGTGCTGTTATCCAATATTCCACCATTCCTATACTTTGTGGTAGTTTATATGCTTTATCACTTTCTAAGCTTAAATAAGCCCTTTAGAGCGAAATACGTTCTCTCCTAAAGCAGATAATGCTTATATTTGAATCTGGAATAAAGACAATGTAAAGAGCGTTTAAAGGCCGCAGGGTGTGTTTTAAACAACATTTGTTGGCATACCTTATAGCATACAATCGAGTACGTGAAATTTCTGCTCAAAATTAATGGCTAATGAGCTAGGAAATTCTTCAGAACAGTAGAAAATGTGCTGTTATCAAATGTTCCACCATTCCTATACTTTGTGGTAGTTTATATGCTTTAACACTTTCTAAGCTTAAATAAGCCTTTTTGAACAATATACGTGCACCTCTAAGGCAGATAATGCTCATATTTGAATCTGGAATAAAGACAATGAAAACATCGTTTAAATGCCGCAGGGAGTGTTTTAAACAACATTTGTTTCATACCTTATAGCATACAATCGAGTACGTGAAATTTCTGCTCAAAATTAATGGTTAATGAGCTGGGAAATGCTTCAGAAAAGTAGAAAATGTGCTGTTATCAAATATTCCACCATTCCTCTACTTTGTGGTTGTTTATATGCTTTATCACTTTCTAAGCTTAAATAAGCCTTTTTGAGCGATATATGCGCTCTCCTATTACAGAAAAAGCTCATATTTGAATCTGGAATAAAGACAATGAAAACAGCGTTTAAATGCCGGTGGGAGTGTTTTAAACAACATTTGGCATACTTTATAGCATACAATCGAGCAAGTGATATTTATGCTAAAAATTAATGGCTAATGAGCTAGGGAATGCTTCAGAACAGTAGAAAATGTGCTGTTATCAAATGTTCCACCATTCCTATACTTTGTGGTAGTTTATATGCTTTATCACTTTCTAAGCTTAAATAAGCCCTTTAGAGCGATATACGTTCTCTCCTAAGGCAGATAATGCTTATATTTGAATCTGGAATAAAGACAATGAAAACAGCGTTTAAATGCCGGTGGGAGTGTTTTAAACAACATTTGGCATACTTTAGCATACAATCGAGCAAGTGATACTTATGCTCAAAATTAATGGCTAATGAGCTAGGAAATGCTTCAAAACAGAAGAAAATGTGCTGTTATCAAATGTTCCACCATTCCTATACTTTATTGTAGTTTATATTCTTTATCACTTTCTAAGCTTAACTAAGCCCTTTAGAGCGATATACGTGCTCTCCTGTTGCTGAAAACTGCTCATATTTGAATGATGATTGAAGTCAATGAAAACATCGTTTAAAGGCCGCGGGGAGTGTTTTAAACAACATTTGGCATACATTAGCATACAATCGAGCAAGTGATATTTATGCTCAAAATTAATGGTTAAAGAGCTAAGAAATGCTTCAAAACAGTAGAAAATGTGCTGTTATCAAATGTTCCACCATTCCTATACTTTGTGGTAGCTTATATGCTTTATCACTTTCTAAGCTTAAATAAGCCCTTTAGAGCGATATACGTTCTCTCCTAAGGCAGATAATGCTTATATTTGAATCTGGAATAAAGACAATGAAAACAGCGTTTAAAGGCCATAGGGAGTGTTTTAAACAACATTTGTTTCATACCTTATAGCATACAATCGAGTACGTGAAATTTCTGCTAAAAATTAATGGTTAATGAGCTGGGAAATGCTTCAGAAAAGTAGAAAATGTGCTGTTATCCAATATTCCACCATTCCTATACTTTGTGGTAGTTTATATGCCTTATCACTTTCTAAGCTTAAATAAGCCTTTTTGAGCGATATACGTGCTCTCCTATTTCAGAAAAAGCTTATATTTGAACCTGGATTGAAGTAAATGAAAATAGCGTTTAAAGGCCGCAGGGAGAGTTCTAAACAACATTTGGCATACCTTTTAGCATACAATTGAACAAGTGATATTTATGCTCAAAATTAATGGCTAATGAGCTAGGAAATTCTTCAGAACAATAGAAAATGTGCTGTCATCAAATGTTCCACCATTCCTATACTTTGTGGTAGTTTATATGCTTTATCACTTTCTAAGCTTAAATAAGCCCTTTAGAGCGAAATACGTTCTCTCCTACAGCAGATAATGCTTATATTTGAATCTGGAATAAAGACAATGTAAAGAGCGTTTAAAGGCCGCAGGGTGTGTTTTAAACAACATTTGTTGGCATACCTTATAGCATACAATCGAGTACGTGAAATTTCTGCTCAAAATTAATGGTTAATGAGTTGGGAAATGCTTCAGAAAAGTAGAAAATGTGCTGTTATCCAATATTCCACCATTCCTATACTTTGTGGTAGCTTATATGCTTTATCACTTTCTAAGCTTAAATAAGCCCTTTAGAGCGATATACGTGCTCTCCTATTTCAGAAAAAGCTCATATTTGAACCTGGATTGAAGTAAATGAAAATAGCGTTTAAAGGCCGCAAGGAGTGTTTTAAACAACATTTGGCATACTTTAGCATACAATCGAGCAAGTGATATTTATGCTCAAAATTAATGGCTAATGAGCTAGGAAATGCTTCAGAAAAGTAGAAAATGTGCTGTTATCAAATATTAAAAAATTCCTATACTTTGTGGTAGCTTATATGCTTTATCACTTTCTAAGCTTAAATAAGCCCTTTAGAGCGATATACGTGCTCTCCTATTTCAGAAAAAGCTCATATTTGAACCTGGATTGAAGTAAATGAAAATAGCGTTTAAAGGCCGCAAGGAGTGTTTTAAACAACATTTGGCATACTTTAGCATACAATCGAGCAAGTGATATTTATGCTCAAAATTAATGGCTAATGAGCTAGGAAATGCTTCAAAACAGTAGAAAATGTGCTGTTATCAAATGTTCCACCATTCCTATACTTTGTGGTAGCTTATATGCTTTATCACTTTCTAAGCTTAAATAAGCCCTTTAGAGCGATATACGTGCTCTCCTATTTCAGAAAAAGCTTATATTTGAACCTGGATTTAAGTAAATGAAAATAGCGTTTAAAGGCCGCAGGGAGAGTTCTAAACAACATTTGGCATACCTTTTAGCATACAATTGAACAAGTGATATTTATGCTCAAAATTAATGGCTAATGAGCTAGGAAATTCTTCAGAACAATAGAAAATGTGCTGTCATCAAATGTTCCACCATTCCTATACTTTGTGGTAGTTTATATGCTTTATCATTTCTAAGCTTAAATAAGCCCTTTAGAGCGAAATACGTTCTCTCCTAAAGCAGATAATGCTTATATTTGAATCTGGAATAAAGACAATGTAAAGAGCGTTTAAAGGCCGCAGGGTGTGTTTTAAACAACATTTGTTGGCATACCTTATAGCATACAATCGAGTACGTGAAATTTCTGCTCAAAATTAATGGTTAATGAGTTGGGAAATGCTTCAGAAAAGTAGAAAATGTGCTGTTATCCAATATTCCACCATTCCTATACTTTGTGGTAGCTTATATGCTTTATCACTTTCTAAGCTTAAATAAGCCCTTTAGAGCGATATACGTGCTCTCCTATTTCAGAAAAAGCTCATATTTGAACCTGGATTGAAGTAAATGAAAATAGCGTTTAATGGCCGCAAGGAGTGTTTTAAACAACATTTGGCATACTTTAGCATACAATCGAGCAAGTGATATTTATGCTCAAAATTAATGGCTAATGAGCTAGGAAATGCTTCAGAAAAGTAGAAAATGTGCTGTTATCAAATATTCTAAAATTCCTATACTTTGTGGTAGTTTATATGCTTTATCACTTTCTAAGCTTAAATAAGCCCTTTAGAGCGATATACGTTCTATCCTATTTCAGAAAAAGCTCATATTTGAACCTGGATTGAAGTAAATGAAAATAGCGTTTAAAGGCCGCAAGGAGTGTTTTAAACAACATTTGGCATACCTTATAGCATACAATCGAGCAAGTGATATTTATGCTCAAAATTAATGGCTAATGAGCTAGGAAATGCTTCAAAACAGTAGAAAATGTGCTGTTATCAAATGTTCCACCATTCCTATACTTTGTGGTAGCTTATATGCTTTATCACTTTCTAAGCTTAAATAAGCCCTTTAGAGCGATATACGTGCTCTCCTATTTCAGAAAAAGCTCATATTTGAACCTGGATTGAAGTAAATGAAAATAGCGTTTAAAGGCCGCAAGGAGTGTTTTAAACAACATTTGGCATACTTTAGCATACAATCGAGCAAGTGATATTTATGCTCAAAATTAATGGCTAATGAGCTAGGAAATGCTTCAAAACAGTAGAAAATGTGCTGTTATCAAATGTTCCACCATTCCTATACTTTATTGTAGTTTATATTCTTTATCACTTTCTAAGCTTAACTAAGCCCTTTAGAGCGATATACGTGCTCTCCTATTGCTGAAAACTGCTCATATTTGAATGATGATTGAAGTCAATGAAAACATCGTTTAAGGCCGCGGGGAGTGTTTTAAACAACATTTGGCATACTTTAGCATACAATCGAGCAAGTGATATTTATGCTCAAAATTAATGGCTAATGAGCTAGGAAATGCTTCAAAACAGTAGAAAATGTGCTGTTATCAAATGTTCCACCATTCCTATACTTTGTGGTAGCTTATATGCTTTATCACTTTCTAAGCTTAAATAAGCCCTTTAGAGCGATATACGTTCTCTCCTAAGGCAGATAATGCTTATATTTGAATCTGGAATAAAGACAATGAAAACAGCGTTTAAAGGCCATAGGGAGTGTTTTAAACAACATTTGTTTCATACCTTATAGCATACAATCGAGTACGTGAAATTTCTGCTAAAAATTAATGGTTAATGAGCTGGGAAATGCTTCAGAAAAGTAGAAAATGTGCTGTTATCCAATATTCCACCATTCCTATACTTTGTGGTAGTTTATATGCCTTATCACTTTCTAAGCTTAAATAAGCCTTTTTGAGCGATATACGTGCTCTCCTATTTCAGAAAAAGCTTATATTTGAACCTGGATTGAAGTAAATGAAAATAGCGTTTAAAGGCCGCAGGGAGAGTTCTAAACAACATTTGGCATACCTTTTAGCATACAATTGAACAAGTGATATTTATGCTCAAAATTAATGGCTAATGAGCTAGGAAATTCTTCAGAACAATAGAAAATGTGCTGTCATCAAATGTTCCACCATTCCTATACTTTGTGGTAGTTTATATGCTTTATCACTTTCTAAGCTTAAATAAGCCCTTTAGAGCGAAATACGTTCTCTCCTACAGCAGATAATGCTTATATTTGAATCTGGAATAAAGACAATGTAAAGAGCGTTTAAAGGCCGCAGGGTGTGTTTTAAACAACATTTGTTGGCATACCTTATAGCATACAATCGAGTACGTGAAATTTCTGCTCAAAATTAATGGTTAATGAGTTGGGAAATGCTTCAGAAAAGTAGAAAATGTGCTGTTATCCAATATTCCACCATTCCTATACTTTGTGGTAGCTTATATGCTTTATCACTTTCTAAGCTTAAATAAGCCCTTTAGAGCGATATACGTGCTCTCCTATTTCAGAAAAAGCTCATATTTGAACCTGGATTGAAGTAAATGAAAATAGCGTTTAAAGGCCGCAAGGAGTGTTTTAAACAACATTTGGCATACTTTAGCATACAATCGAGCAAGTGATATTTATGCTCAAAATTAATGGCTAATGAGCTAGGAAATGCTTCAGAAAAGTAGAAAATGTGCTGTTATCAAATATTAAAAAATTCCTATACTTTGTGGTAGCTTATATGCTTTATCACTTTCTAAGCTTAAATAAGCCCTTTAGAGCGATATACGTGCTCTCCTATTTCAGAAAAAGCTCATATTTGAACCTGGATTGAAGTAAATGAAAATAGCGTTTAAAGGCCGCAAGGAGTGTTTTAAACAACATTTGGCATACTTTAGCATACAATCGAGCAAGTGATATTTATGCTCAAAATTAATGGCTAATGAGCTAGGAAATGCTTCAAAACAGTAGAAAATGTGCTGTTATCAAATGTTCCACCATTCCTATACTTTGTGGTAGCTTATATGCTTTATCACTTTCTAAGCTTAAATAAGCCCTTTAGAGCGATATACGTGCTCTCCTATTTCAGAAAAAGCTTATATTTGAACCTGGATTTAAGTAAATGAAAATAGCGTTTAAAGGCCGCAGGGAGAGTTCTAAACAACATTTGGCATACCTTTTAGCATACAATTGAACAAGTGATATTTATGCTCAAAATTAATGGCTAATGAGCTAGGAAATTCTTCAGAACAATAGAAAATGTGCTGTCATCAAATGTTCCACCATTCCTATACTTTGTGGTAGTTTATATGCTTTATCATTTCTAAGCTTAAATAAGCCCTTTAGAGCGAAATACGTTCTCTCCTAAAGCAGATAATGCTTATATTTGAATCTGGAATAAAGACAATGTAAAGAGCGTTTAAAGGCCGCAGGGTGTGTTTTAAACAACATTTGTTGGCATACCTTATAGCATACAATCGAGTACGTGAAATTTCTGCTCAAAATTAATGGTTAATGAGTTGGGAAATGCTTCAGAAAAGTAGAAAATGTGCTGTTATCCAATATTCCACCATTCCTATACTTTGTGGTAGCTTATATGCTTTATCACTTTCTAAGCTTAAATAAGCCCTTTAGAGCGATATACGTGCTCTCCTATTTCAGAAAAAGCTCATATTTGAACCTGGATTGAAGTAAATGAAAATAGCGTTTAATGGCCGCAAGGAGTGTTTTAAACAACATTTGGCATACTTTAGCATACAATCGAGCAAGTGATATTTATGCTCAAAATTAATGGCTAATGAGCTAGGAAATGCTTCAGAAAAGTAGAAAATGTGCTGTTATCAAATATTCTAAAATTCCTATACTTTGTGGTAGTTTATATGCTTTATCACTTTCTAAGCTTAAATAAGCCCTTTAGAGCGATATACGTTCTATCCTATTTCAGAAAAAGCTCATATTTGAACCTGGATTGAAGTAAATGAAAATAGCGTTTAAAGGCCGCAAGGAGTGTTTTAAACAACATTTGGCATACCTTATAGCATACAATCGAGCAAGTGATATTTATGCTCAAAATTAATGGCTAATGAGCTAGGAAATGCTTCAAAACAGTAGAAAATGTGCTGTTATCAAATGTTCCACCATTCCTATACTTTGTGGTAGCTTATATGCTTTATCACTTTCTAAGCTTAAATAAGCCCTTTAGAGCGATATACGTGCTCTCCTATTTCAGAAAAAGCTCATATTTGAACCTGGATTGAAGTAAATGAAAATAGCGTTTAAAGGCCGCAAGGAGTGTTTTAAACAACATTTGGCATACTTTAGCATACAATCGAGCAAGTGATATTTATGCTCAAAATTAATGGCTAATGAGCTAGGAAATGCTTCAAAACAGTAGAAAATGTGCTGTTATCAAATGTTCCACCATTCCTATACTTTATTGTAGTTTATATTCTTTATCACTTTCTAAGCTTAACTAAGCCCTTTAGAGCGATATACGTGCTCTCCTATTGCTGAAAACTGCTCATATTTGAATGATGATTGAAGTCAATGAAAACATCGTTTAAGGCCGCGGGGAGTGTTTTAAACAACATTTGGCATACTTTAGCATACAATCGAGCAAGTGATATTTATGCTCAAAATTAATGGCTAATGAGCTAGGAAATGCTTCAAAACAGTAGAAAATGTGCTGTTATCAAATGTTCCACCATTCCTATACTTTGTGGTAGCTTATATGCTTTATCACTTTCTAAGCTTAAATAAGCCCTTTAGAGCGATATACGTTCTCTCCTAAGGCAGATAATGCTTATATTTGAATCTGGAATAAAGACAATGAAAACAGCGTTTAAAGGCCATAGGGAGTGTTTTAAACAACATTTGTTTCATACCTTATAGCATACAATCGAGTACGTGAAATTTCTGCTAAAAATTAATGGTTAATGAGCTGGGAAATGCTTCAGAAAAGTAGAAAATGTGCTGTTATCCAATATTCCACCATTCCTATACTTTGTGGTAGTTTATATGCCTTATCACTTTCTAAGCTTAAATAAGCCTTTTTGAGCGATATACGTGCTCTCCTATTTCAGAAAAAGCTTATATTTGAACCTGGATTGAAGTAAATGAAAATAGCGTTTAAAGGCCGCAGGGAGAGTTCTAAACAACATTTGGCATACCTTTTAGCATACAATTGAACAAGTGATATTTATGCTCAAAATTAATGGCTAATGAGCTAGGAAATTCTTCAGAACAATAGAAAATGTGCTGTCATCAAATGTTCCACCATTCCTATACTTTGTGGTAGTTTATATGCTTTATCACTTTCTAAGCTTAAATAAGCCCTTTAGAGCGAAATATGTTCTCTCCTAAAGCAGATAATGCTTATATTTGAATCTGGAATAAAGACAATGTAAAGAGCGTTTAAAGGCCGCAGGGTGTGTTTTAAACAACATTTGTTGGCATACCTTATAGCATACAATCGAGTACGTGAAATTTCTGCTCAAAATTAATGGTTAATGAGTTGGGAAATGCTTCAGAAAAGTAGAAAATGTGCTGTTATCCAATATTCCACCATTCCTATACTTTGTGGTAGTTTATATGCTTTATCACTTTCTAAGCTTAAATAAGCCCTTTAGAGCGAAATACGTTCTCTCCTAAAGCAGATAATGCTTATATTTGAATCTGGAATAAAGACAATGTAAAGAGCGTTTAAAGGCCGCAGGGTGTGTTTTAAACAACATTTGTTGGCATACCTTATAGCATACAATCGAGTACGTGAAATTTCTGCTCAAAATTAATGGCTAATGAGCTAGGAAATTCTTCAGAACAGTAGAAAATGTGCTGTTATCAAATGTTCCACCATTCCTATACTTTGTGGTAGTTTATATGCTTTAACACTTTCTAAGCTTAAATAAGCCTTTTTGAACAATATACGTGCACCTCTAAGGCAGATAATGCTCATATTTGAATCTGGAATAAAGACAATGAAAACATCGTTTAAATGCCGCAGGGAGTGTTTTAAACAACATTTGTTTCATACCTTATAGCATACAATCGAGTACGTGAAATTTCTGCTCAAAATTAATGGTTAATGAGCTGGGAAATGCTTCAGAAAAGTAGAAAATGTGCTGTTATCAAATATTCCACCATTCCTCTACTTTGTGGTTGTTTATATGCTTTATCACTTTCTAAGCTTAAATAAGCCTTTTTGAGCGATATATGCGCTCTCCTATTACAGAAAAAGCTCATATTTGAATCTGGAATAAAGACAATGAAAACAGCGTTTAAATGCCGGTGGGAGTGTTTTAAACAACATTTGGCATACTTTATAGCATACAATCGAGCAAGTGATATTTATGCTAAAAATTAATGGCTAATGAGCTAGGGAATGCTTCAGAACAGTAGAAAATGTGCTGTTATCAAATGTTCCACCATTCCTATACTTTGTGGTAGTTTATATGCTTTATCACTTTCTAAGCTTAAATAAGCCCTTTAGAGCGATATACGTTCTCTCCTAAGGCAGATAATGCTTATATTTGAATCTGGAATAAAGACAATGAAAACAGCGTTTAAATGCCGGTGGGAGTGTTTTAAACAACATTTGGCATACTTTAGCATACAATCGAGCAAGTGATACTTATGCTCAAAATTAATGGCTAATGAGCTAGGAAATGCTTCAAAACAGAAGAAAATGTGCTGTTATCAAATGTTCCACCATTCCTATACTTTATTGTAGTTTATATTCTTTATCACTTTCTAAGCTTAACTAAGCCCTTTAGAGCGATATACGTGCTCTCCTGTTGCTGAAAACTGCTCATATTTGAATGATGATTGAAGTCAATGAAAACATCGTTTAAAGGCCGCGGGGAGTGTTTTAAACAACATTTGGCATACATTAGCATACAATCGAGCAAGTGATATTTATGCTCAAAATTAATGGTTAAAGAGCTAAGAAATGCTTCAAAACAGTAGAAAATGTGCTGTTATCAAATGTTCCACCATTCCTATACTTTGTGGTAGCTTATATGCTTTATCACTTTCTAAGCTTAAATAAGCCCTTTAGAGCGATATACGTTCTCTCCTAAGGCAGATAATGCTTATATTTGAATCTGGAATAAAGACAATGAAAACAGCGTTTAAAGGCCATAGGGAGTGTTTTAAACAACATTTGTTTCATACCTTATAGCATACAATCGAGTACGTGAAATTTCTGCTAAAAATTAATGGTTAATGAGCTGGGAAATGCTTCAGAAAAGTAGAAAATGTGCTGTTATCCAATATTCCACCATTCCTATACTTTGTGGTAGTTTATATGCCTTATCACTTTCTAAGCTTAAATAAGCCTTTTTGAGCGATATACGTGCTCTCCTATTTCAGAAAAAGCTTATATTTGAACCTGGATTGAAGTAAATGAAAATAGCGTTTAAAGGCCGCAGGGAGAGTTCTAAACAACATTTGGCATACCTTTTAGCATACAATTGAACAAGTGATATTTATGCTCAAAATTAATGGCTAATGAGCTAGGAAATTCTTCAGAACAATAGAAAATGTGCTGTCATCAAATGTTCCACCATTCCTATACTTTGTGGTAGTTTATATGCTTTATCACTTTCTAAGCTTAAATAAGCCCTTTAGAGCGAAATACGTTCTCTCCTACAGCAGATAATGCTTATATTTGAATCTGGAATAAAGACAATGTAAAGAGCGTTTAAAGGCCGCAGGGTGTGTTTTAAACAACATTTGTTGGCATACCTTATAGCATACAATCGAGTACGTGAAATTTCTGCTCAAAATTAATGGTTAATGAGTTGGGAAATGCTTCAGAAAAGTAGAAAATGTGCTGTTATCCAATATTCCACCATTCCTATACTTTGTGGTAGCTTATATGCTTTATCACTTTCTAAGCTTAAATAAGCCCTTTAGAGCGATATACGTGCTCTCCTATTTCAGAAAAAGCTCATATTTGAACCTGGATTGAAGTAAATGAAAATAGCGTTTAAAGGCCGCAAGGAGTGTTTTAAACAACATTTGGCATACTTTAGCATACAATCGAGCAAGTGATATTTATGCTCAAAATTAATGGCTAATGAGCTAGGAAATGCTTCAGAAAAGTAGAAAATGTGCTGTTATCAAATATTAAAAAATTCCTATACTTTGTGGTAGCTTATATGCTTTATCACTTTCTAAGCTTAAATAAGCCCTTTAGAGCGATATACGTGCTCTCCTATTTCAGAAAAAGCTCATATTTGAACCTGGATTGAAGTAAATGAAAATAGCGTTTAAAGGCCGCAAGGAGTGTTTTAAACAACATTTGGCATACTTTAGCATACAATCGAGCAAGTGATATTTATGCTCAAAATTAATGGCTAATGAGCTAGGAAATGCTTCAAAACAGTAGAAAATGTGCTGTTATCAAATGTTCCACCATTCCTATACTTTATTGTAGTTTATATTCTTTATCACTTTCTAAGCTTAACTAAGCCCTTTAGAGCGATATACGTGCTCTCCTATTGCTGAAAACTGCTCATATTTGAATGATGATTGAAGTCAATGAAAACATCGTTTAAGGCCGCGGGGAGTGTTTTAAACAACATTTGGCATACTTTAGCATACAATCGAGCAAGTGATATTTATGCTCAAAATTAATGGCTAATGAGCTAGGAAATGCTTCAAAACAGTAGAAAATGTGCTGTTATCAAATGTTCCACCATTCCTATACTTTGTGGTAGCTTATATGCTTTATCACTTTCTAAGCTTAAATAAGCCCTTTAGAGCGATATACGTTCTCTCCTAAGGCAGATAATTCTTATATTTGAATCTGGAATAAAGACAATGAAAACAGCGTTTAAAGGCCGTAGGGAGTGTTTTAAACAACATTTGTTTCATACCTTACAGCATACAATCGAGTACGTGAAATTTCTGCTCAAAATTAATGGTTAGTGAGCTGGGAAATGCTTCAGAAAAGTAGAAAATGTGCTATTATGAAATATTCCACCATTCTTCTACTTTGTGGTTGTTTATATGCTTTATCACTTTCTAAGCTTAAATAAGCCTTTTTGAGCGATATATGCGCTCTCCTATTACAGAAAACTGCTCATATTTGAATGATGATTGAAGTCAATGAAAACATCGTTTAAGGCCGCGGGGAGTGTTTTAAACAACATTTGGCATACTTTAGCATACAATCGAGCAAGTGATATTTAAGCTCAAAATTAATGGCTAATGAGCTAGGAAATGCTTCAAAACAGTAGAAAATGTGCTGTTATCAAATGTTCCACCATTCCTATACTTTGTGGTAGCTTATATGCTTTATCACTTTCTAAGCTTAAATAAGCCCTTTAGAGCGATATACGTGCTCTCCTATTTCAGAAAAAGCTTATATTTGAACCTGGATTGAAGTAAATGAAAATAGCGTTTAAAGGCCGCAGGGAGAGTTCTAAACAACATTTGGCATACCTTTTAGCATACAATTGAACAAGTGATATTTATGCTCAAAATTAATGGCTAATGAGCTAGGAAATTCTTCAGAACAATAGAAAATGTGCTGTCATCAAATGTTCCACCATTCCTATACTTTGTGGTAGTTTATATGCTTTATCACTTTCTAAGCTTAAATAAGCCCTTTAGAGCGAAATACGTTCTCTCCTAAAGCAGATAATGCTTATATTTGAATCTGGAATAAAGACAATGTAAAGAGCGTTTAAAGGCCGCAGGGTGTGTTTTAAACAACATTTGTTGGCATACCTTATAGCATACAATCGAGTACGTGAAATTTCTGCTCAAAATTAATGGTTAATGAGTTGGGAAATGCTTCAGAAAAGTAGAAAATGTGCTGTTATCCAATATTCCACCATTCCTATACTTTGTGGTAGTTTATATGCTTTATCACTTTCTAAGCTTAAATAAGCCTTTTTGAGCGATATACGTGCTCTCCTATTTCAGAAAAAGCTCATATTTGAACCTGGATTGAAGTAAATGCAAATAGCGTTTAAAGGCCGCAGGGAGAGTTCTAAACAACATTTGGCATACCTTTTAGCATACAATCGAACAAGTGATATTTATGCTCAAAATTAATGGCTAATGAGCTAGGAAATTCTTCAGAACAGTAGAAAATGTGCTGTCATCAAATGTTCCACCATTCCTATACTTTGTGGTAGTTTATATGCTTTAACACTTTCTAAGCTTAAATAAGCCTTTTTGAACAATATACGTGCACCTCTAAGGCAGATAATGCTCATATTTGAATCTGGAATAAAGACAATGAAAACATCGTTTAAATGCCGCAGGGAGTGTTTTAAACAACATTTGTTTCATACCTTATAGCATACAATCGAGTACGTGAAATTTCTGCTCAAAATTAATGGTTAATGAGCTGGGAAATGCTTCAGAAAAGTAGAAAATGTGCTGTTATCAAATATTCCACCATTCCTCTACTTTGTGGTTGTTTATATGCTTTATCACTTTCTAAGCTTAAATAAGCCTTTTTGAGCGATATATGCGCTCTCCTATTACAGAAAAAGCTCATATTTGAATCTGGAATAAAGACAATGAAAACAGCGTTTAAATGCCGGTGGGAGTGTTTTAAACAACATTTGGCATACTTTATAGCATACAATCGAGCAAGTGATATTTATGCTCAAAATTAATGGCTAATGAGCTAGGGAATGCTTCAGAACAGTAGAAAATGTGCTGTTATCAAATGTTCCACCATTCCTATACTTTGTGGTAGTTTATATGCTTTATCACTTTCTAAGCTTAAATAAGCCCTTTAGAGCGATATACGTTCTCTCCTAAGGCAGATAATGCTTATATTTGAATCTGGAATAAAGACAATGAAAACAGCGTTTAAATGCCGGTGGGAGTGTTTTAAACAACATTTGGCATACTTTAGCATACAATCGAGCAAGTGATACTTATGCTCAAAATTAATGGCTAATGAGCTAGGAAATGCTTCAAAACAGTAGAAAATGTGCTGTTATCAAATGTTCCACCATTCCTATACTTTATTGTAGTTTATATTCGTTATCACTTTCTAAGCTTAAATAATCCCTTTAGAGCGAAATACGTTCTCTCCTAAAGCAGATAATGCTTATATTTGAATCTGGAATAAAGACAATGTAAAGAGCGTTTAAAGGCCGCAGGGTGTGTTTTAAACAACATTTGTTGGCATACCTTATAGCATACAATCGAGTACGTGAAATTTCTGCTCAAAATTAATGGTTAATGAGTTGGGAAATGCTTCAGAAAAGTAGAAAATGTGCTGTTATCCAATATTCCACCATTCCTATACTTTGTGGTAGCTTATATGCTTTATCACTTTCTAAGCTTAAATAAGCCCTTTAGAGCGATATACGTGCTCTCCTATTTCAGAAAAAGCTCATATTTGAACCTGGATTGAAGTAAATGAAAATAGCGTTTAAAGGCCGCAAGGAGTGTTTTAAACAACATTTGGCATACTTTAGCATACAATCGAGCAAGTGATATTTATGCTCAAAATTAATGGCTAATGAGCTAGGAAATGCTTCAGAAAAGTAGAAAATGTGCTGTTATCAAATATTCCAAAATTCCTATACTTTGTGGTAGCTTATATGCTTTATCACTTTCTAAGCTTAAATAAGCCCTTTAGAGCGATATACGTGCTCTCCTATTTCAGAAAAAGCTCATATTTGAACCTGGATTGAAGTAAATGAAAATAGCGTTTAAAGGCCGCAAGGAGTGTTTTAAACAACATTTGGCATACTTTAGCATACAATCGAGCAAGTGATATTTATGCTCAAAATTAATGGCTAATGAGCTAGGAAATGCTTCAAAACAGTAGAAAATGTGCTGTTATCAAATGTTCCACCATTCCTATACTTTATTGTAGTTTATATTCTTTATCACTTTCTAAGCTTAACTAAGCCCTTTAGAGCGATATACGTGCTCTCCTATTGCTGAAAACTGCTCATATTTGAATGGTGATTGAAGTCAATGAAAACATCGTTTAAGGCCGCGGGGAGTGTTTTAAACAACATTTGGCATACTTTAGCATACAATCGAGCAAGTGATATTTATGCTCAAAATTAATGGCTAATGAGCTAGGAAATGCTTCAAAACAGTAGAAAATGTGCTGTTATCAAATGTTCCACCATTCCTATACTTTGTGGTAGCTTATATGCTTTATCACTTTCTAAGCTTAAATAAGCCCTTTAGAGCGAGATACGTTCTCTCCTAAGGCAGATAATGCTTATATTTGAATCTGGAATAAAGACAATGAAAACAGCGTTTAAAGGCCATAGGGAGTGTTTTAAACAACATTTGTTTCATACCTTATAGCATACAATCGAGTACGTGAAATTTCTGCTAAAAATTAATGGGTATTGAGCTGGGAAATGCTTCAGAAAAGTAGAAAATGTGCTGTTATCCAATATTCCACCATTCCTATACTTTGTGGTAGTTTATATGCTTTATCACTTTCTAAGCTTAAATAAGCCCTTTAGAGCGAAATACGTTCTCTCCTAAAGCAGATAATGCTTATATTTGAATCTGGAATAAAGACAATGTAAAGAGCGTTTAAAGGCCGCAGGGTGTGTTTTAAACAACATTTGTTGGCATACCTTATAGCATACAATCGAGTACGTGAAATTTCTGCTCAAAATTAATGGCTAATGAGCTAGGAAATTCTTCAGAACAGTAGAAAATGTGCTGTTATCAAATGTTCCACCATTCCTATACTTTGTGGTAGTTTATATGCTTTAACACTTTCTAAGCTTAAATAAGCCTTTTTGAACAATATACGTGCACCTCTAAGGCAGATAATGCTCATATTTGAATCTGGAATAAAGACAATGAAAACATCGTTTAAATGCCGCAGGGAGTGTTTTAAACAACATTTGTTTCATACCTTATAGCATACAATCGAGTACGTGAAATTTCTGCTCAAAATTAATGGTTAATGAGCTGGGAAATGCTTCAGAAAAGTAGAAAATGTGCTGTTATCAAATATTCCACCATTCCTCTACTTTGTGGTTGTTTATATGCTTTATCACTTTCTAAGCTTAAATAAGCCTTTTTGAGCGATATATGCGCTCTCCTATTACAGAAAAAGCTCATATTTGAATCTGGAATAAAGACAATGAAAACAGCGTTTAAATGCCGGTGGGAGTGTTTTAAACAACATTTGGCATACTTTATAGCATACAATCGAGCAAGTGATATTTATGCTAAAAATTAATGGCTAATGAGCTAGGGAATGCTTCAGAACAGTAGAAAATGTGCTGTTATCAAATGTTCCACCATTCCTATACTTTGTGGTAGTTTATATGCTTTATCACTTTCTAAGCTTAAATAAGCCCTTTAGAGCGATATACGTTCTCTCCTAAGGCAGATAATGCTTATATTTGAATCTGGAATAAAGACAATGAAAACAGCGTTTAAATGCCGGTGGGAGTGTTTTAAACAACATTTGGCATACTTTAGCATACAATCGAGCAAGTGATACTTATGCTCAAAATTAATGGCTAATGAGCTAGGAAATGCTTCAAAACAGAAGAAAATGTGCTGTTATCAAATGTTCCACCATTCCTATACTTTATTGTAGTTTATATTCTTTATCACTTTCTAAGCTTAACTAAGCCCTTTAGAGCGATATACGTGCTCTCCTGTTGCTGAAAACTGCTCATATTTGAATGATGATTGAAGTCAATGAAAACATCGTTTAAAGGCCGCGGGGAGTGTTTTAAACAACATTTGGCATACATTAGCATACAATCGAGCAAGTGATATTTATGCTCAAAATTAATGGTTAAAGAGCTAAGAAATGCTTCAAAACAGTAGAAAATGTGCTGTTATCAAATGTTCCACCATTCCTATACTTTGTGGTAGCTTATATGCTTTATCACTTTCTAAGCTTAAATAAGCCCTTTAGAGCGATATACGTTCTCTCCTAAGGCAGATAATGCTTATATTTGAATCTGGAATAAAGACAATGAAAACAGCGTTTAAAGGCCATAGGGAGTGTTTTAAACAACATTTGTTTCATACCTTATAGCATACAATCGAGTACGTGAAATTTCTGCTAAAAATTAATGGTTAATGAGCTGGGAAATGCTTCAGAAAAGTAGAAAATGTGCTGTTATCCAATATTCCACCATTCCTATACTTTGTGGTAGTTTATATGCCTTATCACTTTCTAAGCTTAAATAAGCCTTTTTGAGCGATATACGTGCTCTCCTATTTCAGAAAAAGCTTATATTTGAACCTGGATTGAAGTAAATGAAAATAGCGTTTAAAGGCCGCAGGGAGAGTTCTAAACAACATTTGGCATACCTTTTAGCATACAATTGAACAAGTGATATTTATGCTCAAAATTAATGGCTAATGAGCTAGGAAATTCTTCAGAACAATAGAAAATGTGCTGTCATCAAATGTTCCACCATTCCTATACTTTGTGGTAGTTTATATGCTTTATCACTTTCTAAGCTTAAATAAGCCCTTTAGAGCGAAATACGTTCTCTCCTACAGCAGATAATGCTTATATTTGAATCTGGAATAAAGACAATGTAAAGAGCGTTTAAAGGCCGCAGGGTGTGTTTTAAACAACATTTGTTGGCATACCTTATAGCATACAATCGAGTACGTGAAATTTCTGCTCAAAATTAATGGTTAATGAGTTGGGAAATGCTTCAGAAAAGTAGAAAATGTGCTGTTATCCAATATTCCACCATTCCTATACTTTGTGGTAGCTTATATGCTTTATCACTTTCTAAGCTTAAATAAGCCCTTTAGAGCGATATACGTGCTCTCCTATTTCAGAAAAAGCTCATATTTGAACCTGGATTGAAGTAAATGAAAATAGCGTTTAAAGGCCGCAAGGAGTGTTTTAAACAACATTTGGCATACTTTAGCATACAATCGAGCAAGTGATATTTATGCTCAAAATTAATGGCTAATGAGCTAGGAAATGCTTCAGAAAAGTAGAAAATGTGCTGTTATCAAATATTAAAAAATTCCTATACTTTGTGGTAGCTTATATGCTTTATCACTTTCTAAGCTTAAATAAGCCCTTTAGAGCGATATACGTGCTCTCCTATTTCAGAAAAAGCTCATATTTGAACCTGGATTGAAGTAAATGAAAATAGCGTTTAAAGGCCGCAAGGAGTGTTTTAAACAACATTTGGCATACTTTAGCATACAATCGAGCAAGTGATATTTATGCTCAAAATTAATGGCTAATGAGCTAGGAAATGCTTCAAAACAGTAGAAAATGTGCTGTTATCAAATGTTCCACCATTCCTATACTTTATTGTAGTTTATATTCTTTATCACTTTCTAAGCTTAACTAAGCCCTTTAGAGCGATATACGTGCTCTCCTATTGCTGAAAACTGCTCATATTTGAATGATGATTGAAGTCAATGAAAACATCGTTTAAGGCCGCGGGGAGTGTTTTAAACAACATTTGGCATACTTTAGCATACAATCGAGCAAGTGATATTTATGCTCAAAATTAATGGCTAATGAGCTAGGAAATGCTTCAAAACAGTAGAAAATGTGCTGTTATCAAATGTTCCACCATTCCTATACTTTGTGGTAGCTTATATGCTTTATCACTTTCTAAGCTTAAATAAGCCCTTTAGAGCGATATACGTTCTCTCCTAAGGCAGATAATTCTTATATTTGAATCTGGAATAAAGACAATGAAAACAGCGTTTAAAGGCCGTAGGGAGTGTTTTAAACAACATTTGTTTCATACCTTACAGCATACAATCGAGTACGTGAAATTTCTGCTCAAAATTAATGGTTAGTGAGCTGGGAAATGCTTCAGAAAAGTAGAAAATGTGCTATTATGAAATATTCCACCATTCTTCTACTTTGTGGTTGTTTATATGCTTTATCACTTTCTAAGCTTAAATAAGCCTTTTTGAGCGATATATGCGCTCTCCTATTACAGAAAACTGCTCATATTTGAATGATGATTGAAGTCAATGAAAACATCGTTTAAGGCCGCGGGGAGTGTTTTAAACAACATTTGGCATACTTTAGCATACAATCGAGCAAGTGATATTTAAGCTCAAAATTAATGGCTAATGAGCTAGGAAATGCTTCAAAACAGTAGAAAATGTGCTGTTATCAAATGTTCCACCATTCCTATACTTTGTGGTAGCTTATATGCTTTATCACTTTCTAAGCTTAAATAAGCCCTTTAGAGCGATATACGTGCTCTCCTATTTCAGAAAAAGCTTATATTTGAACCTGGATTGAAGTAAATGAAAATAGCGTTTAAAGGCCGCAGGGAGAGTTCTAAACAACATTTGGCATACCTTTTAGCATACAATTGAACAAGTGATATTTATGCTCAAAATTAATGGCTAATGAGCTAGGAAATTCTTCAGAACAATAGAAAATGTGCTGTCATCAAATGTTCCACCATTCCTATACTTTGTGGTAGTTTATATGCTTTATCACTTTCTAAGCTTAAATAAGCCCTTTAGAGCGAAATACGTTCTCTCCTAAAGCAGATAATGCTTATATTTGAATCTGGAATAAAGACAATGTAAAGAGCGTTTAAAGGCCGCAGGGTGTGTTTTAAACAACATTTGTTGGCATACCTTATAGCATACAATCGAGTACGTGAAATTTCTGCTCAAAATTAATGGTTAATGAGTTGGGAAATGCTTCAGAAAAGTAGAAAATGTGCTGTTATCCAATATTCCACCATTCCTATACTTTGTGGTAGTTTATATGCTTTATCACTTTCTAAGCTTAAATAAGCCTTTTTGAGCGATATACGTGCTCTCCTATTTCAGAAAAAGCTCATATTTGAACCTGGATTGAAGTAAATGCAAATAGCGTTTAAAGGCCGCAGGGAGAGTTCTAAACAACATTTGGCATACCTTTTAGCATACAATCGAACAAGTGATATTTATGCTCAAAATTAATGGCTAATGAGCTAGGAAATTCTTCAGAACAGTAGAAAATGTGCTGTCATCAAATGTTCCACCATTCCTATACTTTGTGGTAGTTTATATGCTTTAACACTTTCTAAGCTTAAATAAGCCTTTTTGAACAATATACGTGCACCTCTAAGGCAGATAATGCTCATATTTGAATCTGGAATAAAGACAATGAAAACATCGTTTAAATGCCGCAGGGAGTGTTTTAAACAACATTTGTTTCATACCTTATAGCATACAATCGAGTACGTGAAATTTCTGCTCAAAATTAATGGTTAATGAGCTGGGAAATGCTTCAGAAAAGTAGAAAATGTGCTGTTATCAAATATTCCACCATTCCTCTACTTTGTGGTTGTTTATATGCTTTATCACTTTCTAAGCTTAAATAAGCCTTTTTGAGCGATATATGCGCTCTCCTATTACAGAAAAAGCTCATATTTGAATCTGGAATAAAGACAATGAAAACAGCGTTTAAATGCCGGTGGGAGTGTTTTAAACAACATTTGGCATACTTTATAGCATACAATCGAGCAAGTGATATTTATGCTCAAAATTAATGGCTAATGAGCTAGGGAATGCTTCAGAACAGTAGAAAATGTGCTGTTATCAAATGTTCCACCATTCCTATACTTTGTGGTAGTTTATATGCTTTATCACTTTCTAAGCTTAAATAAGCCCTTTAGAGCGATATACGTTCTCTCCTAAGGCAGATAATGCTTATATTTGAATCTGGAATAAAGACAATGAAAACAGCGTTTAAATGCCGGTGGGAGTGTTTTAAACAACATTTGGCATACTTTAGCATACAATCGAGCAAGTGATACTTATGCTCAAAATTAATGGCTAATGAGCTAGGAAATGCTTCAAAACAGTAGAAAATGTGCTGTTATCAAATGTTCCACCATTCCTATACTTTATTGTAGTTTATATTCGTTATCACTTTCTAAGCTTAAATAATCCCTTTAGAGCGAAATACGTTCTCTCCTAAAGCAGATAATGCTTATATTTGAATCTGGAATAAAGACAATGTAAAGAGCGTTTAAAGGCCGCAGGGTGTGTTTTAAACAACATTTGTTGGCATACCTTATAGCATACAATCGAGTACGTGAAATTTCTGCTCAAAATTAATGGTTAATGAGTTGGGAAATGCTTCAGAAAAGTAGAAAATGTGCTGTTATCCAATATTCCACCATTCCTATACTTTGTGGTAGCTTATATGCTTTATCACTTTCTAAGCTTAAATAAGCCCTTTAGAGCGATATACGTGCTCTCCTATTTCAGAAAAAGCTCATATTTGAACCTGGATTGAAGTAAATGAAAATAGCGTTTAAAGGCCGCAAGGAGTGTTTTAAACAACATTTGGCATACTTTAGCATACAATCGAGCAAGTGATATTTATGCTCAAAATTAATGGCTAATGAGCTAGGAAATGCTTCAGAAAAGTAGAAAATGTGCTGTTATCAAATATTCCAAAATTCCTATACTTTGTGGTAGCTTATATGCTTTATCACTTTCTAAGCTTAAATAAGCCCTTTAGAGCGATATACGTGCTCTCCTATTTCAGAAAAAGCTCATATTTGAACCTGGATTGAAGTAAATGAAAATAGCGTTTAAAGGCCGCAAGGAGTGTTTTAAACAACATTTGGCATACTTTAGCATACAATCGAGCAAGTGATATTTATGCTCAAAATTAATGGCTAATGAGCTAGGAAATGCTTCAAAACAGTAGAAAATGTGCTGTTATCAAATGTTCCACCATTCCTATACTTTATTGTAGTTTATATTCTTTATCACTTTCTAAGCTTAACTAAGCCCTTTAGAGCGATATACGTGCTCTCCTATTGCTGAAAACTGCTCATATTTGAATGGTGATTGAAGTCAATGAAAACATCGTTTAAGGCCGCGGGGAGTGTTTTAAACAACATTTGGCATACTTTAGCATACAATCGAGCAAGTGATATTTATGCTCAAAATTAATGGCTAATGAGCTAGGAAATGCTTCAAAACAGTAGAAAATGTGCTGTTATCAAATGTTCCACCATTCCTATACTTTGTGGTAGCTTATATGCTTTATCACTTTCTAAGCTTAAATAAGCCCTTTAGAGCGAGATACGTTCTCTCCTAAGGCAGATAATGCTTATATTTGAATCTGGAATAAAGACAATGAAAACAGCGTTTAAAGGCCATAGGGAGTGTTTTAAACAACATTTGTTTCATACCTTATAGCATACAATCGAGTACGTGAAATTTCTGCTAAAAATTAATGGGTATTGAGCTGGGAAATGCTTCAGAAAAGTAGAAAATGTGCTGTTATCCAATATTCCACCATTCCTATACTTTGTGGTAGTTTATATGCTTTATCACTTTCTAAGCTTAAATAAGCCCTTTAGAGCGAAATACGTTCTCTCCTAAAGCAGATAATGCTTATATTTGAATCTGGAATAAAGACAATGTAAAGAGCGTTTAAAGGCCGCAGGGTGTGTTTTAAACAACATTTGTTGGCATACCTTATAGCATACAATCGAGTACGTGAAATTTCTGCTAAAAATTAATGGCTAATGAGCTAGGAAATTCTTCAGAACAGTAGAAAATGTGCTGTTATCAAATGTTCCACCATTCCTATACTTTGTGGTAGTTTATATGCTTTAACACTTTCTAAGCTTAAATAAGCCTTTTTGAACAATATACGTGCACCTCTAAGGCAGATAATGCTCATATTTGAATCTGGAATAAAGACAATGAAAACATCGTTTAAATGCCGCAGGGAGTGTTTTAAACAACATTTGTTTCATACCTTATAGCATACAATCGAGTACGTGAAATTTCTGCTCAAAATTAATGGTTAATGAGCTGGGAAATGCTTCAGAAAAGTAGAAAATGTGCTGTTATCAAATATTCCACCATTCCTCTACTTTGTGGTTGTTTATATGCTTTATCACTTTCTAAGCTTAAATAAGCCTTTTTGAGCGATATATGCGCTCTCCTATTACAGAAAAAGCTCATATTTGAATCTGGAATAAAGACAATGAAAACAGCGTTTAAATGCCGGTGGGAGTGTTTTAAACAACATTTGGCATACTTTATAGCATACAATCGAGCAAGTGATATTTATGCTAAAAATTAATGGCTAATGAGCTAGGGAATGCTTCAGAACAGTAGAAAATGTGCTGTTATCAAATGTTCCACCATTCCTATACTTTGTGGTAGTTTATATGCTTTATCACTTTCTAAGCTTAAATAAGCCCTTTAGAGCGATATACGTTCTCTCCTAAGGCAGATAATGCTTATATTTGAATCTGGAATAAAGACAATGAAAACAGCGTTTAAATGCCGGTGGGAGTGTTTTAAACAACATTTGGCATACTTTAGCATACAATCGAGCAAGTGATACTTATGCTCAAAATTAATGGCTAATGAGCTAGGAAATGCTTCAAAACAGAAGAAAATGTGCTGTTATCAAATGTTCCACCATTCCTATACTTTATTGTAGTTTATATTCTTTATCACTTTCTAAGCTTAACTAAGCCCTTTAGAGCGATATACGTGCTCTCCTGTTGCTGAAAACTGCTCATATTTGAATGATGATTGAAGTCAATGAAAACATCGTTTAAAGGCCGCGGGGAGTGTTTTAAACAACATTTGGCATACATTAGCATACAATCGAGCAAGTGAAATTTCTGCTCAAAATTAATGGTTAATGAGCTGGGAAATGCTTCAGAAAAGTAGAAAATGTGCTGTTATCAAATATTCCACCATTCCTCTACTTTGTGGTTGTTTATATGCTTTATCACTTTCTAAGCTTAAATAAGCCTTTTTGAGCGATATATGCGCTCTCCTATTACAGAAAAAGCTCATATTTGAATCTGGAATAAAGACAATGAAAACAGCGTTTAAATGCCGGTGGGAGTGTTTTAAACAACATTTGGCATACTTTATAGCATACAATCGAGCAAGTGATATTTATGCTAAAAATTAATGGCTAATGAGCTAGGGAATGCTTCAGAACAGTAGAAAATGTGCTGTTATCAAATGTTCCACCATTCCTATACTTTGTGGTAGTTTATATGCTTTATCACTTTCTAAGCTTAAATAAGCCCTTTAGAGCGATATACGTTCTCTCCTAAGGCAGATAATGCTTATATTTGAATCTGGAATAAAGACAATGAAAACAGCGTTTAAATGCCGGTGGGAGTGTTTTAAA
Organism: Pleurodeles waltl; assembly: GCF_031143425.1. Lineage (NCBI taxonomy): Eukaryota > Metazoa > Chordata > Amphibia > Caudata > Salamandridae > Pleurodeles > Pleurodeles waltl. Next base: position 24,162 of record NW_027150102.1, on the reverse strand, counting down.
CAACATTTGGCATACTTTAGCATACAATCGAGCAAGTGATACTTATGCTCAAAATTAATGGCTAATGAGCTAGGAAATGCTTCAAAACAGAAGAAAATGTGCTGTTATCAAATGTTCCACCATTCCTATACTTTATTGTAGTTTATATTCTTTATCACTTTCTAAGCTTAACTAAGCCCTTTAGAGCGATATACGTGCTCTCCTGTTGCTGAAAACTGCTCATATTTGAATGATGATTGAAGTCAATGAAAACATCGTTTAAAGGCCGCGGGGAGTGTTTTAAACAACATTTGGCATACATTAGCATACAATCGAGCAAGTGATATTTATGCTCAAAATTAATGGTTAAAGAGCTAAGAAATGCTTCAAAACAGTAGAAAATGTGCTGTTATCAAATGTTCCACCATTCCTATACTTTGTGGTAGCTTATATGCTTTATCGCTTTCTAAGCTTAAATAAGCCCTTTAGAGCGATATACGTTCTCTCCTAAGGCAGATAATGCTTATATTTGAATCTGGAATAAAGACAATGAAAACAGCGTTTAAAGGCCATAGGGAGTGTTTTAAACAACATTTGTTTCATACCTTATAGCATACAATCGAGTACGTGAAATTTCTGCTAAAAATTAATGGTTAATGAGCTGGGAAATGCTTCAGAAAAGTAGAAAATGTGCTGTTATCCAATATTCCACCATTCCTATACTTTGTGGTAGTTTATATGCCTTATCACTTTCTAAGCTTAAATAAGCCTTTTTGAGCGATATACGTGCTCTCCTATTTCAGAAAAAGCTTATATTTGAACCTGGATTGAAGTAAATGAAAATAGCGTTTAAAGGCCGCAGGGAGAGTTCTAAACAACATTTGGCATACCTTTTAGCATACAATTGAACAAGTGATATTTATGCTCAAAATTAATGGCTAATGAGCTAGGAAATTCTTCAGAACAATAGAAAATGTGCTGTCATCAAATGTTCCACCATTCCTATACTTTGTGGTAGTTTATATGCTTTATCACTTTCTAAGCTTAAATAAGCCCTTTAGAGCGAAATACGTTCTCTCCTACAGCAGATAATGCTTATATTTGAATCTGGAATAAAGACAATGTAAAGAGCGTTTAAAGGCCGCAGGGTGTGTTTTAAACAACATTTGTTGGCATACCTTATAGCATACAATCGAGTACGTGAAATTTCTGCTCAAAATTAATGGTTAATGAGTTGGGAAATGCTTCAGAAAAGTAGAAAATGTGCTGTTATCCAATATTCCACCATTCCTATACTTTGTGGTAGCTTATATGCTTTATCACTTTCTAAGCTTAAATAAGCCCTTTAGAGCGATATACGTGCTCTCCTATTTCAGAAAAAGCTCATATTTGAACCTGGATTGAAGTAAATGAAAATAGCGTTTAAAGGCCGCAAGGAGTGTTTTAAACAACATTTGGCATACTTTAGCATACAATCGAGCAAGTGATATTTATGCTCAAAATTAATGGCTAATGAGCTAGGAAATGCTTCAGAAAAGTAGAAAATGTGCTGTTATCAAATATTAAAAAATTCCTATACTTTGTGGTAGCTTATATGCTTTATCACTTTCTAAGCTTAAATAAGCCCTTTAGAGCGATATACGTGCTCTCCTATTTCAGAAAAAGCTCATATTTGAACCTGGATTGAAGTAAATGAAAATAGCGTTTAAAGGCCGCAAGGAGTGTTTTAAACAACATTTGGCATACTTTAGCATACAATCGAGCAAGTGATATTTATGCTCAAAATTAATGGCTAATGAGCTAGGAAATGCTTCAAAACAGTAGAAAATGTGCTGTTATCAAATGTTCCACCATTCCTATACTTTGTGGTAGCTTATATGCTTTATCACTTTCTAAGCTTAAATAAGCCCTTTAGAGCGATATACGTGCTCTCCTATTTCAGAAAAAGCTTATATTTGAACCTGGATTTAAGTAAATGAAAATAGCGTTTAAAGGCCGCAGGGAGAGTTCTAAACAACATTTGGCATACCTTTTAGCATACAATTGAACAAGTGATATTTATGCTCAAAATTAATGGCTAATGAGCTAGGAAATTCTTCAGAACAATAGAAAATGTGCTGTCATCAAATGTTCCACCATTCCTATACTTTGTGGTAGTTTATATGCTTTATCATTTCTAAGCTTAAATAAGCCCTTTAGAGCGAAATACGTTCTCTCCTAAAGCAGATAATGCTTATATTTGAATCTGGAATAAAGACAATGTAAAGAGCGTTTAAAGGCCGCAGGGTGTGTTTTAAACAACATTTGTTGGCATACCTTATAGCATACAATCGAGTACGTGAAATTTCTGCTCAAAATTAATGGTTAATGAGTTGGGAAATGCTTCAGAAAAGTAGAAAATGTGCTGTTATCCAATATTCCACCATTCCTATACTTTGTGGTAGCTTATATGCTTTATCACTTTCTAAGCTTAAATAAGCCCTTTAGAGCGATATACGTGCTCTCCTATTTCAGAAAAAGCTCATATTTGAACCTGGATTGAAGTAAATGAAAATAGCGTTTAATGGCCGCAAGGAGTGTTTTAAACAACATTTGGCATACTTTAGCATACAATCGAGCAAGTGATATTTATGCTCAAAATTAATGGCTAATGAGCTAGGAAATGCTTCAGAAAAGTAGAAAATGTGCTGTTATCAAATATTCTAAAATTCCTATACTTTGTGGTAGTTTATATGCTTTATCACTTTCTAAGCTTAAATAAGCCCTTTAGAGCGATATACGTTCTATCCTATTTCAGAAAAAGCTCATATTTGAACCTGGATTGAAGTAAATGAAAATAGCGTTTAAAGGCCGCAAGGAGTGTTTTAAACAACATTTGGCATACCTTATAGCATACAATCGAGCAAGTGATATTTATGCTCAAAATTAATGGCTAATGAGCTAGGAAATGCTTCAAAACAGTAGAAAATGTGCTGTTATCAAATGTTCCACCATTCCTATACTTTGTGGTAGCTTATATGCTTTATCACTTTCTAAGCTTAAATAAGCCCTTTAGAGCGATATACGTGCTCTCCTATTTCAGAAAAAGCTCATATTTGAACCTGGATTGAAGTAAATGAAAATAGCGTTTAAAGGCCGCAAGGAGTGTTTTAAACAACATTTGGCATACTTTAGCATACAATCGAGCAAGTGATATTTATGCTCAAAATTAATGGCTAATGAGCTAGGAAATGCTTCAAAACAGTAGAAAATGTGCTGTTATCAAATGTTCCACCATTCCTATACTTTATTGTAGTTTATATTCTTTATCACTTTCTAAGCTTAACTAAGCCCTTTAGAGCGATATACGTGCTCTCCTATTGCTGAAAACTGCTCATATTTGAATGATGATTGAAGTCAATGAAAACATCGTTTAAGGCCGCGGGGAGTGTTTTAAACAACATTTGGCATACTTTAGCATACAATCGAGCAAGTGATATTTATGCTCAAAATTAATGGCTAATGAGCTAGGAAATGCTTCAAAACAGTAGAAAATGTGCTGTTATCAAATGTTCCACCATTCCTATACTTTGTGGTAGCTTATATGCTTTATCACTTTCTAAGCTTAAATAAGCCCTTTAGAGCGATATACGTTCTCTCCTAAGGCAGATAATGCTTATATTTGAATCTGGAATAAAGACAATGAAAACAGCGTTTAAAGGCCATAGGGAGTGTTTTAAACAACATTTGTTTCATACCTTATAGCATACAATCGAGTACGTGAAATTTCTGCTAAAAATTAATGGTTAATGAGCTGGGAAATGCTTCAGAAAAGTAGAAAATGTGCTGTTATCCAATATTCCACCATTCCTATACTTTGTGGTAGTTTATATGCCTTATCACTTTCTAAGCTTAAATAAGCCTTTTTGAGCGATATACGTGCTCTCCTATTTCAGAAAAAGCTTATATTTGAACCTGGATTGAAGTAAATGAAAATAGCGTTTAAAGGCCGCAGGGAGAGTTCTAAACAACATTTGGCATACCTTTTAGCATACAATTGAACAAGTGATATTTATGCTCAAAATTAATGGCTAATGAGCTAGGAAATTCTTCAGAACAATAGAAAATGTGCTGTCATCAAATGTTCCACCATTCCTATACTTTGTGGTAGTTTATATGCTTTATCACTTTCTAAGCTTAAATAAGCCCTTTAGAGCGAAATACGTTCTCTCCTACAGCAGATAATGCTTATATTTGAATCTGGAATAAAGACAATGTAAAGAGCGTTTAAAGGCCGCAGGGTGTGTTTTAAACAACATTTGTTGGCATACCTTATAGCATACAATCGAGTACGTGAAATTTCTGCTCAAAATTAATGGTTAATGAGTTGGGAAATGCTTCAGAAAAGTAGAAAATGTGCTGTTATCCAATATTCCACCATTCCTATACTTTGTGGTAGCTTATATGCTTTATCACTTTCTAAGCTTAAATAAGCCCTTTAGAGCGATATACGTGCTCTCCTATTTCAGAAAAAGCTCATATTTGAACCTGGATTGAAGTAAATGAAAATAGCGTTTAAAGGCCGCAAGGAGTGTTTTAAACAACATTTGGCATACTTTAGCATACAATCGAGCAAGTGATATTTATGCTCAAAATTAATGGCTAATGAGCTAGGAAATGCTTCAGAAAAGTAGAAAATGTGCTGTTATCAAATATTAAAAAATTCCTATACTTTGTGGTAGCTTATATGCTTTATCACTTTCTAAGCTTAAATAAGCCCTTTAGAGCGATATACGTGCTCTCCTATTTCAGAAAAAGCTCATATTTGAACCTGGATTGAAGTAAATGAAAATAGCGTTTAAAGGCCGCAAGGAGTGTTTTAAACAACATTTGGCATACTTTAGCATACAATCGAGCAAGTGATATTTATGCTCAAAATTAATGGCTAATGAGCTAGGAAATGCTTCAAAACAGTAGAAAATGTGCTGTTATCAAATGTTCCACCATTCCTATACTTTGTGGTAGCTTATATGCTTTATCACTTTCTAAGCTTAAATAAGCCCTTTAGAGCGATATACGTGCTCTCCTATTTCAGAAAAAGCTTATATTTGAACCTGGATTTAAGTAAATGAAAATAGCGTTTAAAGGCCGCAGGGAGAGTTCTAAACAACATTTGGCATACCTTTTAGCATACAATTGAACAAGTGATATTTATGCTCAAAATTAATGGCTAATGAGCTAGGAAATTCTTCAGAACAATAGAAAATGTGCTGTCATCAAATGTTCCACCATTCCTATACTTTGTGGTAGTTTATATGCTTTATCATTTCTAAGCTTAAATAAGCCCTTTAGAGCGAAATACGTTCTCTCCTAAAGCAGATAATGCTTATATTTGAATCTGGAATAAAGACAATGTAAAGAGCGTTTAAAGGCCGCAGGGTGTGTTTTAAACAACATTTGTTGGCATACCTTATAGCATACAATCGAGTACGTGAAATTTCTGCTCAAAATTAATGGTTAATGAGTTGGGAAATGCTTCAGAAAAGTAGAAAATGTGCTGTTATCCAATATTCCACCATTCCTATACTTTGTGGTAGCTTATATGCTTTATCACTTTCTAAGCTTAAATAAGCCCTTTAGAGCGATATACGTGCTCTCCTATTTCAGAAAAAGCTCATATTTGAACCTGGATTGAAGTAAATGAAAATAGCGTTTAATGGCCGCAAGGAGTGTTTTAAACAACATTTGGCATACTTTAGCATACAATCGAGCAAGTGATATTTATGCTCAAAATTAATGGCTAATGAGCTAGGAAATGCTTCAGAAAAGTAGAAAATGTGCTGTTATCAAATATTCTAAAATTCCTATACTTTGTGGTAGTTTATATGCTTTATCACTTTCTAAGCTTAAATAAGCCCTTTAGAGCGATATACGTTCTATCCTATTTCAGAAAAAGCTCATATTTGAACCTGGATTGAAGTAAATGAAAATAGCGTTTAAAGGCCGCAAGGAGTGTTTTAAACAACATTTGGCATACCTTATAGCATACAATCGAGCAAGTGATATTTATGCTCAAAATTAATGGCTAATGAGCTAGGAAATGCTTCAAAACAGTAGAAAATGTGCTGTTATCAAATGTTCCACCATTCCTATACTTTGTGGTAGCTTATATGCTTTATCACTTTCTAAGCTTAAATAAGCCCTTTAGAGCGATATACGTGCTCTCCTATTTCAGAAAAAGCTCATATTTGAACCTGGATTGAAGTAAATGAAAATAGCGTTTAAAGGCCGCAAGGAGTGTTTTAAACAACATTTGGCATACTTTAGCATACAATCGAGCAAGTGATATTTATGCTCAAAATTAATGGCTAATGAGCTAGGAAATGCTTCAAAACAGTAGAAAATGTGCTGTTATCAAATGTTCCACCATTCCTATACTTTATTGTAGTTTATATTCTTTATCACTTTCTAAGCTTAACTAAGCCCTTTAGAGCGATATACGTGCTCTCCTATTGCTGAAAACTGCTCATATTTGAATGATGATTGAAGTCAATGAAAACATCGTTTAAGGCCGCGGGGAGTGTTTTAAACAACATTTGGCATACTTTAGCATACAATCGAGCAAGTGATATTTATGCTCAAAATTAATGGCTAATGAGCTAGGAAATGCTTCAAAACAGTAGAAAATGTGCTGTTATCAAATGTTCCACCATTCCTATACTTTGTGGTAGCTTATATGCTTTATCACTTTCTAAGCTTAAATAAGCCCTTTAGAGCGATATACGTTCTCTCCTAAGGCAGATAATGCTTATATTTGAATCTGGAATAAAGACAATGAAAACAGCGTTTAAAGGCCATAGGGAGTGTTTTAAACAACATTTGTTTCATACCTTATAGCATACAATCGAGTACGTGAAATTTCTGCTAAAAATTAATGGTTAATGAGCTGGGAAATGCTTCAGAAAAGTAGAAAATGTGCTGTTATCCAATATTCCACCATTCCTATACTTTGTGGTAGTTTATATGCCTTATCACTTTCTAAGCTTAAATAAGCCTTTTTGAGCGATATACGTGCTCTCCTATTTCAGAAAAAGCTTATATTTGAACCTGGATTGAAGTAAATGAAAATAGCGTTTAAAGGCCGCAGGGAGAGTTCTAAACAACATTTGGCATACCTTTTAGCATACAATTGAACAAGTGATATTTATGCTCAAAATTAATGGCTAATGAGCTAGGAAATTCTTCAGAACAATAGAAAATGTGCTGTCATCAAATGTTCCACCATTCCTATACTTTGTGGTAGTTTATATGCTTTATCACTTTCTAAGCTTAAATAAGCCCTTTAGAGCGAAATATGTTCTCTCCTAAAGCAGATAATGCTTATATTTGAATCTGGAATAAAGACAATGTAAAGAGCGTTTAAAGGCCGCAGGGTGTGTTTTAAACAACATTTGTTGGCATACCTTATAGCATACAATCGAGTACGTGAAATTTCTGCTCAAAATTAATGGTTAATGAGTTGGGAAATGCTTCAGAAAAGTAGAAAATGTGCTGTTATCCAATATTCCACCATTCCTATACTTTGTGGTAGTTTATATGCTTTATCACTTTCTAAGCTTAAATAAGCCCTTTAGAGCGAAATACGTTCTCTCCTAAAGCAGATAATGCTTATATTTGAATCTGGAATAAAGACAATGTAAAGAGCGTTTAAAGGCCGCAGGGTGTGTTTTAAACAACATTTGTTGGCATACCTTATAGCATACAATCGAGTACGTGAAATTTCTGCTCAAAATTAATGGCTAATGAGCTAGGAAATTCTTCAGAACAGTAGAAAATGTGCTGTTATCAAATGTTCCACCATTCCTATACTTTGTGGTAGTTTATATGCTTTAACACTTTCTAAGCTTAAATAAGCCTTTTTGAACAATATACGTGCACCTCTAAGGCAGATAATGCTCATATTTGAATCTGGAATAAAGACAATGAAAACATCGTTTAAATGCCGCAGGGAGTGTTTTAAACAACATTTGTTTCATACCTTATAGCATACAATCGAGTACGTGAAATTTCTGCTCAAAATTAATGGTTAATGAGCTGGGAAATGCTTCAGAAAAGTAGAAAATGTGCTGTTATCAAATATTCCACCATTCCTCTACTTTGTGGTTGTTTATATGCTTTATCACTTTCTAAGCTTAAATAAGCCTTTTTGAGCGATATATGCGCTCTCCTATTACAGAAAAAGCTCATATTTGAATCTGGAATAAAGACAATGAAAACAGCGTTTAAATGCCGGTGGGAGTGTTTTAAACAACATTTGGCATACTTTATAGCATACAATCGAGCAAGTGATATTTATGCTAAAAATTAATGGCTAATGAGCTAGGGAATGCTTCAGAACAGTAGAAAATGTGCTGTTATCAAATGTTCCACCATTCCTATACTTTGTGGTAGTTTATATGCTTTATCACTTTCTAAGCTTAAATAAGCCCTTTAGAGCGATATACGTTCTCTCCTAAGGCAGATAATGCTTATATTTGAATCTGGAATAAAGACAATGAAAACAGCGTTTAAATGCCGGTGGGAGTGTTTTAAACAACATTTGGCATACTTTAGCATACAATCGAGCAAGTGATACTTATGCTCAAAATTAATGGCTAATGAGCTAGGAAATGCTTCAAAACAGAAGAAAATGTGCTGTTATCAAATGTTCCACCATTCCTATACTTTATTGTAGTTTATATTCTTTATCACTTTCTAAGCTTAACTAAGCCCTTTAGAGCGATATACGTGCTCTCCTGTTGCTGAAAACTGCTCATATTTGAATGATGATTGAAGTCAATGAAAACATCGTTTAAAGGCCGCGGGGAGTGTTTTAAACAACATTTGGCATACATTAGCATACAATCGAGCAAGTGATATTTATGCTCAAAATTAATGGTTAAAGAGCTAAGAAATGCTTCAAAACAGTAGAAAATGTGCTGTTATCAAATGTTCCACCATTCCTATACTTTGTGGTAGCTTATATGCTTTATCACTTTCTAAGCTTAAATAAGCCCTTTAGAGCGATATACGTTCTCTCCTAAGGCAGATAATGCTTATATTTGAATCTGGAATAAAGACAATGAAAACAGCGTTTAAAGGCCATAGGGAGTGTTTTAAACAACATTTGTTTCATACCTTATAGCATACAATCGAGTACGTGAAATTTCTGCTAAAAATTAATGGTTAATGAGCTGGGAAATGCTTCAGAAAAGTAGAAAATGTGCTGTTATCCAATATTCCACCATTCCTATACTTTGTGGTAGTTTATATGCCTTATCACTTTCTAAGCTTAAATAAGCCTTTTTGAGCGATATACGTGCTCTCCTATTTCAGAAAAAGCTTATATTTGAACCTGGATTGAAGTAAATGAAAATAGCGTTTAAAGGCCGCAGGGAGAGTTCTAAACAACATTTGGCATACCTTTTAGCATACAATTGAACAAGTGATATTTATGCTCAAAATTAATGGCTAATGAGCTAGGAAATTCTTCAGAACAATAGAAAATGTGCTGTCATCAAATGTTCCACCATTCCTATACTTTGTGGTAGTTTATATGCTTTATCACTTTCTAAGCTTAAATAAGCCCTTTAGAGCGAAATACGTTCTCTCCTACAGCAGATAATGCTTATATTTGAATCTGGAATAAAGACAATGTAAAGAGCGTTTAAAGGCCGCAGGGTGTGTTTTAAACAACATTTGTTGGCATACCTTATAGCATACAATCGAGTACGTGAAATTTCTGCTCAAAATTAATGGTTAATGAGTTGGGAAATGCTTCAGAAAAGTAGAAAATGTGCTGTTATCCAATATTCCACCATTCCTATACTTTGTGGTAGCTTATATGCTTTATCACTTTCTAAGCTTAAATAAGCCCTTTAGAGCGATATACGTGCTCTCCTATTTCAGAAAAAGCTCATATTTGAACCTGGATTGAAGTAAATGAAAATAGCGTTTAAAGGCCGCAAGGAGTGTTTTAAACAACATTTGGCATACTTTAGCATACAATCGAGCAAGTGATATTTATGCTCAAAATTAATGGCTAATGAGCTAGGAAATGCTTCAGAAAAGTAGAAAATGTGCTGTTATCAAATATTAAAAAATTCCTATACTTTGTGGTAGCTTATATGCTTTATCACTTTCTAAGCTTAAATAAGCCCTTTAGAGCGATATACGTGCTCTCCTATTTCAGAAAAAGCTCATATTTGAACCTGGATTGAAGTAAATGAAAATAGCGTTTAAAGGCCGCAAGGAGTGTTTTAAACAACATTTGGCATACTTTAGCATACAATCGAGCAAGTGATATTTATGCTCAAAATTAATGGCTAATGAGCTAGGAAATGCTTCAAAACAGTAGAAAATGTGCTGTTATCAAATGTTCCACCATTCCTATACTTTATTGTAGTTTATATTCTTTATCACTTTCTAAGCTTAACTAAGCCCTTTAGAGCGATATACGTGCTCTCCTATTGCTGAAAACTGCTCATATTTGAATGATGATTGAAGTCAATGAAAACATCGTTTAAGGCCGCGGGGAGTGTTTTAAACAACATTTGGCATACTTTAGCATACAATCGAGCAAGTGATATTTATGCTCAAAATTAATGGCTAATGAGCTAGGAAATGCTTCAAAACAGTAGAAAATGTGCTGTTATCAAATGTTCCACCATTCCTATACTTTGTGGTAGCTTATATGCTTTATCACTTTCTAAGCTTAAATAAGCCCTTTAGAGCGATATACGTTCTCTCCTAAGGCAGATAATTCTTATATTTGAATCTGGAATAAAGACAATGAAAACAGCGTTTAAAGGCCGTAGGGAGTGTTTTAAACAACATTTGTTTCATACCTTACAGCATACAATCGAGTACGTGAAATTTCTGCTCAAAATTAATGGTTAGTGAGCTGGGAAATGCTTCAGAAAAGTAGAAAATGTGCTATTATGAAATATTCCACCATTCTTCTACTTTGTGGTTGTTTATATGCTTTATCACTTTCTAAGCTTAAATAAGCCTTTTTGAGCGATATATGCGCTCTCCTATTACAGAAAACTGCTCATATTTGAATGATGATTGAAGTCAATGAAAACATCGTTTAAGGCCGCGGGGAGTGTTTTAAACAACATTTGGCATACTTTAGCATACAATCGAGCAAGTGATATTTAAGCTCAAAATTAATGGCTAATGAGCTAGGAAATGCTTCAAAACAGTAGAAAATGTGCTGTTATCAAATGTTCCACCATTCCTATACTTTGTGGTAGCTTATATGCTTTATCACTTTCTAAGCTTAAATAAGCCCTTTAGAGCGATATACGTGCTCTCCTATTTCAGAAAAAGCTTATATTTGAACCTGGATTGAAGTAAATGAAAATAGCGTTTAAAGGCCGCAGGGAGAGTTCTAAACAACATTTGGCATACCTTTTAGCATACAATTGAACAAGTGATATTTATGCTCAAAATTAATGGCTAATGAGCTAGGAAATTCTTCAGAACAATAGAAAATGTGCTGTCATCAAATGTTCCACCATTCCTATACTTTGTGGTAGTTTATATGCTTTATCACTTTCTAAGCTTAAATAAGCCCTTTAGAGCGAAATACGTTCTCTCCTAAAGCAGATAATGCTTATATTTGAATCTGGAATAAAGACAATGTAAAGAGCGTTTAAAGGCCGCAGGGTGTGTTTTAAACAACATTTGTTGGCATACCTTATAGCATACAATCGAGTACGTGAAATTTCTGCTCAAAATTAATGGTTAATGAGTTGGGAAATGCTTCAGAAAAGTAGAAAATGTGCTGTTATCCAATATTCCACCATTCCTATACTTTGTGGTAGTTTATATGCTTTATCACTTTCTAAGCTTAAATAAGCCTTTTTGAGCGATATACGTGCTCTCCTATTTCAGAAAAAGCTCATATTTGAACCTGGATTGAAGTAAATGCAAATAGCGTTTAAAGGCCGCAGGGAGAGTTCTAAACAACATTTGGCATACCTTTTAGCATACAATCGAACAAGTGATATTTATGCTCAAAATTAATGGCTAATGAGCTAGGAAATTCTTCAGAACAGTAGAAAATGTGCTGTCATCAAATGTTCCACCATTCCTATACTTTGTGGTAGTTTATATGCTTTAACACTTTCTAAGCTTAAATAAGCCTTTTTGAACAATATACGTGCACCTCTAAGGCAGATAATGCTCATATTTGAATCTGGAATAAAGACAATGAAAACATCATTTAAATGCCGCAGGGAGTGTTTTAAACAACATTTGTTTCATACCTTATAGCATACAATCGAGTACGTGAAATTTCTGCTCAAAATTAATGGTTAATGAGCTGGGAAATGCTTCAGAAAAGTAGAAAATGTGCTGTTATCAAATATTCCACCATTCCTCTACTTTGTGGTTGTTTATATGCTTTATCACTTTCTAAGCTTAAATAAGCCTTTTTGAGCGATATATGCGCTCTCCTATTACAGAAAAAGCTCATATTTGAATCTGGAATAAAGACAATGAAAACAGCGTTTAAATGCCGGTGGGAGTGTTTTAAACAACATTTGGCATACTTTATAGCATACAATCGAGCAAGTGATATTTATGCTCAAAATTAATGGCTAATGAGCTAGGGAATGCTTCAGAACAGTAGAAAATGTGCTGTTATCAAATGTTCCACCATTCCTATACTTTGTGGTAGTTTATATGCTTTATCACTTTCTAAGCTTAAATAAGCCCTTTAGAGCGATATACGTTCTCTCCTAAGGCAGATAATGCTTATATTTGAATCTGGAATAAAGACAATGAAAACAGCGTTTAAATGCCGGTGGGAGTGTTTTAAACAACATTTGGCATACTTTAGCATACAATCGAGCAAGTGATACTTATGCTCAAAATTAATGGCTAATGAGCTAGGAAATGCTTCAAAACAGTAGAAAATGTGCTGTTATCAAATGTTCCACCATTCCTATACTTTATTGTAGTTTATATTCGTTATCACTTTCTAAGCTTAAATAATCCCTTTAGAGCGAAATACGTTCTCTCCTAAAGCAGATAATGCTTATATTTGAATCTGGAATAAAGACAATGTAAAGAGCGTTTAAAGGCCGCAGGGTGTGTTTTAAACAACATTTGTTGGCATACCTTATAGCATACAATCGAGTACGTGAAATTTCTGCTCAAAATTAATGGTTAATGAGTTGGGAAATGCTTCAGAAAAGTAGAAAATGTGCTGTTATCCAATATTCCACCATTCCTATACTTTGTGGTAGCTTATATGCTTTATCACTTTCTAAGCTTAAATAAGCCCTTTAGAGCGATATACGTGCTCTCCTATTTCAGAAAAAGCTCATATTTGAACCTGGATTGAAGTAAATGAAAATAGCGTTTAAAGGCCGCAAGGAGTGTTTTAAACAACATTTGGCATACTTTAGCATACAATCGAGCAAGTGATATTTATGCTCAAAATTAATGGCTAATGAGCTAGGAAATGCTTCAGAAAAGTAGAAAATGTGCTGTTATCAAATATTCCAAAATTCCTATACTTTGTGGTAGCTTATATGCTTTATCACTTTCTAAGCTTAAATAAGCCCTTTAGAGCGATATACGTGCTCTCCTATTTCAGAAAAAGCTCATATTTGAACCTGGATTGAAGTAAATGAAAATAGCGTTTAAAGGCCGCAAGGAGTGTTTTAAACAACATTTGGCATACTTTAGCATACAATCGAGCAAGTGATATTTATGCTCAAAATTAATGGCTAATGAGCTAGGAAATGCTTCAAAACAGTAGAAAATGTGCTGTTATCAAATGTTCCACCATTCCTATACTTTATTGTAGTTTATATTCTTTATCACTTTCTAAGCTTAACTAAGCCCTTTAGAGCGATATACGTGCTCTCCTATTGCTGAAAACTGCTCATATTTGAATGGTGATTGAAGTCAATGAAAACATCGTTTAAGGCCGCGGGGAGTGTTTTAAACAACATTTGGCATACTTTAGCATACAATCGAGCAAGTGATATTTATGCTCAAAATTAATGGCTAATGAGCTAGGAAATGCTTCAAAACAGTAGAAAATGTGCTGTTATCAATGTTCCACCATTCCTATACTTTGTGGTAGCTTATATGCTTTATCACTTTCTAAGCTTAAATAAGCCCTTTAGAGCGAGATACGTTCTCTCCTAAGGCAGATAATGCTTATATTTGAATCTGGAATAAAGACAATGAAAACAGCGTTTAAAGGCCATAGGGAGTGTTTTAAACAACATTTGTTTCATACCTTATAGCATACAATCGAGTACGTGAAATTTCTGCTAAAAATTAATGGGTATTGAGCTGGGAAATGCTTCAGAAAAGTAGAAAATGTGCTGTTATCCAATATTCCACCATTCCTATACTTTGTGGTAGTTTATATGCTTTATCACTTTCTAAGCTTAAATAAGCCCTTTAGAGCGAAATACGTTCTCTCCTAAAGCAGATAATGCTTATATTTGAATCTGGAATAAAGACAATGTAAAGAGCGTTTAAAGGCCGCAGGGTGTGTTTTAAACAACATTTGTTGGCATACCTTATAGCATACAATCGAGTACGTGAAATTTCTGCTCAAAATTAATGGCTAATGAGCTAGGAAATTCTTCAGAACAGTAGAAAATGTGCTGTTATCAAATGTTCCACCATTCCTATACTTTGTGGTAGTTTATATGCTTTAACACTTTCTAAGCTTAAATAAGCCTTTTTGAACAATATACGTGCACCTCTAAGGCAGATAATGCTCATATTTGAATCTGGAATAAAGACAATGAAAACATCGTTTAAATGCCGCAGGGAGTGTTTTAAACAACATTTGTTTCATACCTTATAGCATACAATCGAGTACGTGAAATTTCTGCTCAAAATTAATGGTTAATGAGCTGGGAAATGCTTCAGAAAAGTAGAAAATGTGCTGTTATCAAATATTCCACCATTCCTCTACTTTGTGGTTGTTTATATGCTTTATCACTTTCTAAGCTTAAATAAGCCTTTTTGAGCGATATATGCGCTCTCCTATTACAGAAAAAGCTCATATTTGAATCTGGAATAAAGACAATGAAAACAGCGTTTAAATGCCGGTGGGAGTGTTTTAAACAACATTTGGCATACTTTATAGCATACAATCGAGCAAGTGATATTTATGCTAAAAATTAATGGCTAATGAGCTAGGGAATGCTTCAGAACAGTAGAAAATGTGCTGTTATCAAATGTTCCACCATTCCTATACTTTGTGGTAGTTTATATGCTTTATCACTTTCTAAGCTTAAATAAGCCCTTTAGAGCGATATACGTTCTCTCCTAAGGCAGATAATGCTTATATTTGAATCTGGAATAAAGACAATGAAAACAGCGTTTAAATGCCGGTGGGAGTGTTTTAAACAACATTTGGCATACTTTAGCATACAATCGAGCAAGTGATACTTATGCTCAAAATTAATGGCTAATGAGCTAGGAAATGCTTCAAAACAGAAGAAAATGTGCTGTTATCAAATGTTCCACCATTCCTATACTTTATTGTAGTTTATATTCTTTATCACTTTCTAAGCTTAACTAAGCCCTTTAGAGCGATATACGTGCTCTCCTGTTGCTGAAAACTGCTCATATTTGAATGATGATTGAAGTCAATGAAAACATCGTTTAAAGGCCGCGGGGAGTGTTTTAAACAACATTTGGCATACATTAGCATACAATCGAGCAAGTGATATTTATGCTCAAAATTAATGGTTAAAGAGCTAAGAAATGCTTCAAAACAGTAGAAAATGTGCTGTTATCAAATGTTCCACCATTCCTATACTTTGTGGTAGCTTATATGCTTATCACTTTCTAAGCTTAAATAAGCCCTTTAGAGCGATATACGTTCTCTCCTAAGGCAGATAATGCTTATATTTGAATCTGGAATAAAGACAATGAAAACAGCGTTTAAAGGCCATAGGGAGTGTTTTAAACAACATTTGTTTCATACCTTATAGCATACAATCGAGTACGTGAAATTTCTGCTAAAAATTAATGGTTAATGAGCTGGGAAATGCTTCAGAAAAGTAGAAAATGTGCTGTTATCCAATATTCCACCATTCCTATACTTTGTGGTAGTTTATATGCCTTATCACTTTCTAAGCTTAAATAAGCCTTTTTGAGCGATATACGTGCTCTCCTATTTCAGAAAAAGCTTATATTTGAACCTGGATTGAAGTAAATGAAAATAGCGTTTAAAGGCCGCAGGGAGAGTTCTAAACAACATTTGGCATACCTTTTAGCATACAATTGAACAAGTGATATTTATGCTCAAAATTAATGGCTAATGAGCTAGGAAATTCTTCAGAACAATAGAAAATGTGCTGTCATCAAATGTTCCACCATTCCTATACTTTGTGGTAGTTTATATGCTTTATCACTTTCTAAGCTTAAATAAGCCCTTTAGAGCGAAATACGTTCTCTCCTACAGCAGATAATGCTTATATTTGAATCTGGAATAAAGACAATGTAAAGAGCGTTTAAAGGCCGCAGGGTGTGTTTTAAACAACATTTGTTGGCATACCTTATAGCATACAATCGAGTACGTGAAATTTCTGCTCAAAATTAATGGTTAATGAGTTGGGAAATGCTTCAGAAAAGTAGAAAATGTGCTGTTATCCAATATTCCACCATTCCTATACTTTGTGGTAGCTTATATGCTTTATCACTTTCTAAGCTTAAATAAGCCCTTTAGAGCGATATACGTGCTCTCCTATTTCAGAAAAAGCTCATATTTGAACCTGGATTGAAGTAAATGAAAATAGCGTTTAAAGGCCGCAAGGAGTGTTTTAAACAACATTTGGCATACTTTAGCATACAATCGAGCAAGTGATATTTATGCTCAAATTAATGGCTAATGAGCTAGGAAATGCTTCAGAAAAGTAGAAAATGTGCTGTTATCAAATATTAAAAAATTCCTATACTTTGTGGTAGCTTATATGCTTTATCACTTTCTAAGCTTAAATAAGCCCTTTAGAGCGATATACGTGCTCTCCTATTTCAGAAAAGCTCATATTTGAACCTGGATTGAAGTAAATGAAAATAGCGTTTAAAGGCCGCAAGGAGTGTTTTAAACAACATTTGGCATACTTTAGCATACAATCGAGCAAGTGATATTTATGCTCAAAATTAATGGCTAATGAGCTAGGAAATGCTTCAAAACAGTAGAAAATGTGCTGTTATCAAATGTTCCACCATTCCTATACTTTATTGTAGTTTATATTCTTTATCACTTTCTAAGCTTAACTAAGCCCTTTAGAGCGATATACGTGCTCTCCTATTGCTGAAAACTGCTCATATTTGAATGATGATTGAAGTCAATGAAAACATCGTTTAAGGCCGCGGGGGAGTGTTTTAAACAACATTTGGCATACTTTAGCATACAATCGAGCAAGTGATATTTATGCTCAAAATTAATGGCTAATGAGCTAGGAAATGCTTCAAAACAGTAGAAAATGTGCTGTTATCAAATGTTCCACCATTCCTATACTTTGTGGTAGCTTATATGCTTTATCACTTTCTAAGCTTAAATAAGCCCTTTAGAGCGATATACGTTCTCTCCTAAGGCAGATAATTCTTATATTTGAATCTGGAATAAAGACAATGAAAACAGCGTTTAAAGGCCGTAGGGAGTGTTTTAAACAACATTTGTTTCATACCTTACAGCATACAATCGAGTACGTGAAATTTCTGCTCAAAATTAATGGTTAGTGAGCTGGGAAATGCTTCAGAAAAGTAGAAAATGTGCTATTATGAAATATTCCACCATTCTTCTACTTTGTGGTTGTTTATATGCTTTATCACTTTCTAAGCTTAAATAAGCCTTTTTGAGCGATATATGCGCTCTCCTATTACAGAAAACTGCTCATATTTGAATGATGATTGAAGTCAATGAAAACATCGTTTAAGGCCGCGGGGAGTGTTTTAAACAACATTTGGCATACTTTAGCATACAATCGAGCAAGTGATATTTAAGCTCAAAATTAATGGCTAATGAGCTAGGAAATGCTTCAAAACAGTAGAAAATGTGCTGTTATCAAATGTTCCACCATTCCTATACTTTGTGGTAGCTTATATGCTTTATCACTTTCTAAGCTTAAATAAGCCCTTTAGAGCGATATACGTGCTCTCCTATTTCAGAAAAAGCTTATATTTGAACCTGGATTGAAGTAAATGAAAATAGCGTTTAAAGGCCGCAGGGAGAGTTCTAAACAACATTTGGCATACCTTTTAGCATACAATTGAACAAGTGATATTTATGCTCAAAATTAATGGCTAATGAGCTAGGAAATTCTTCAGAACAATAGAAAATGTGCTGTCATCAAATGTTCCACCATTCCTATACTTTGTGGTAGTTTATATGCTTTATCACTTTCTAAGCTTAAATAAGCCCTTTAGAGCGAAATACGTTCTCTCCTAAAGCAGATAATGCTTATATTTGAATCTGGAATAAAGACAATGTAAAGAGCGTTTAAAGGCCGCAGGGTGTGTTTTAAACAACATTTGTTGGCATACCTTATAGCATACAATCGAGTACGTGAAATTTCTGCTCAAAATTAATGGTTAATGAGTTGGGAAATGCTTCAGAAAAGTAGAAAATGTGCTGTTATCCAATATTCCACCATTCCTATACTTTGTGGTAGTTTATATGCTTTATCACTTTCTAAGCTTAAATAAGCCTTTTTGAGCGATATACGTGCTCTCCTATTTCAGAAAAAGCTCATATTTGAACCTGGATTGAAGTAAATGCAAATAGCGTTTAAAGGCCGCAGGGAGAGTTCTAAACAACATTTGGCATACCTTTTAGCATACAATCGAACAAGTGATATTTATGCTCAAAATTAATGGCTAATGAGCTAGGAAATTCCTTCAGAACAGTAGAAAATGTGCTGTCATCAAATGTTCCACCATTCCTATACTTTGTGGTAGTTTATATGCTTTAACACTTTCTAAGCTTAAATAAGCCTTTTTGAACAATATACGTGCACCTCTAAGGCAGATAATGCTCATATTTGAATCTGGAATAAAGACAATGAAAACATCGTTAAATGCCGCAGGGAGTGTTTTAAACAACATTTGTTTCATACCTTATAGCATACAATCGAGTACGTGAAATTTCTGCTCAAAATTAATGGTTAATGAGCTGGGAAATGCTTCAGAAAAGTAGAAAATGTGCTGTTATCAAATATTCCACCATTCCTCTACTTTGTGGTTGTTTATATGCTTTATCACTTTCTAAGCTTAAATAAGCCTTTTTGAGCGATATATGCGCTCTCCTATTACAGAAAAAGCTCATATTTGAATCTGGAATAAAGACAATGAAAACAGCGTTTAAATGCCGGTGGGAGTGTTTTAAACAACATTTGGCATACTTTATAGCATACAATCGAGCAAGTGATATTTATGCTCAAAATTAATGGCTAATGAGCTAGGGAATGCTTCAGAACAGTAGAAAATGTGCTGTTATCAAATGTTCCACCATTCCTATACTTTGTGGTAGTTTATATGCTTTATCACTTTCTAAGCTTAAATAAGCCCTTTAGAGCGATATACGTTCTCTCCTAAGGCAGATAATGCTTATATTTGAATCTGGAATAAAGACAATGAAAACAGCGTTTAAATGCCGGTGGGAGTGTTTTAAACAACATTTGGCATACTTTAGCATACAATCGAGCAAGTGATACTTATGCTCAAAATTAATGGCTAATGAGCTAGGAAATGCTTCAAAACAGTAGAAAATGTGCTGTTATCAAATGTTCCACCATTCCTATACTTTATTGTAGTTTATATTCGTTATCACTTTCTAAGCTTAAATAATCCCTTTAGAGCGAAATACGTTCTCTCCTAAAGCAGATAATGCTTATATTTGAATCTGGAATAAAGACAATGTAAAGAGCGTTTAAAGGCCGCAGGGTGTGTTTTAAACAACATTTGTTGGCATACCTTATAGCATACAATCGAGTACGTGAAATTTCTGCTCAAAATTAATGGTTAATGAGTTGGGAAATGCTTCAGAAAAGTAGAAAATGTGCTGTTATCCAATATTCCACCATTCCTATACTTTGTGGTAGCTTATATGCTTTATCACTTTCTAAGCTTAAATAAGCCCTTTAGAGCGATATACGTGCTCTCCTATTTCAGAAAAAGCTCATATTTGAACCTGGATTGAAGTAAATGAAAATAGCGTTTAAAGGCCGCAAGGAGTGTTTTAAACAACATTTGGCATACTTTAGCATACAATCGAGCAAGTGATATTTATGCTCAAAATTAATGGCTAATGAGCTAGGAAATGCTTCAGAAAAGTAGAAAATGTGCTGTTATCAAATATTCCAAAATTCCTATACTTTGTGGTAGCTTATATGCTTTATCACTTTCTAAGCTTAAATAAGCCCTTTACAGCGATATACGTGCTCTCCTATTTCAGAAAAAGCTCATATTTGAACCTGGATTGAAGTAAATGAAAATAGCGTTTAAAGGCCGCAAGGAGTGTTTTAAACAACATTTGGCATACTTTAGCATACAATCGAGCAAGTGATATTTATGCTCAAAATTAATGGCTAATGAGCTAGTAAATGCTTCAAAACAGTAGAAAATGTGCTGTTACAAATGTTCCACCATTCCTATACTTTATTGTAGTTTATATTCTTTATCACTTTCTAAGCTTAACTAAGCCCTTTAGAGCGATATACGTGCTCTCCTATTGCTGAAAACTGCTCATATTTGAATGGTGATTGAAGTCAATGAAAACATCGTTTAAGGCCGCGGGGAGTGTTTTAAACAACATTTGGCATACTTTAGCATACAATCGAGCAAGTGATATTTATGCTCAAAATTAATGGCTAATGAGCTAGGAAATGCTTCAAAACAGTAGAAAATGTGCTGTTATCAAATGTTCCACCATTCCTATACTTTGTGGTAGCTTATATGCTTTATCACTTTCTAAGCTTAAATAAGCCCTTTAGAGCGAGATACGTTCTCTCCTAAGGCAGATAATGCTTATATTTGAATCTGGAATAAAGACAATGAAAACAGCGTTTAAAGGCCATAGGGAGTGTTTTAAACAACATTTGTTTCATACCTTATAGCATACAATCGAGTACGTGAAATTTCTGCTAAAAATTAATGGGTATTGAGCTGGGAAATGCTTCAGAAAAGTAGAAAATGTGCTGTTATCCAATATTCCACCATTCCTATACTTTGTGGTAGTTTATATGCTTTATCACTTTCTAAGCTTAAATAAGCCCTTTAGAGCGAAATACGTTCTCTCCTAAAGCAGATAATGCTTATATTTGAATCTGGAATAAAGACAATGTAAAGAGCGTTTAAAGGCCGCAGGGTGTGTTTTAAACAACATTTGTTGGCATACCTTATAGCATACAATCGAGTACGTGAAATTTCTGCTAAAAATTAATGGCTAATGAGCTAGGAAATTCTTCAGAACAGTAGAAAATGTGCTGTTATCAAATGTTCCACCATTCCTATACTTTGTGGTAGTTTATATGCTTTAACACTTTCTAAGCTTAAATAAGCCTTTTTGAACAATATACGTGCACCTCTAAGGCAGATAATGCTCATATTTGAATCTGGAATAAAGACAATGAAAACATCGTTTAAATGCCGCAGGGAGTGTTTTAAAACAACATTTGTTTCATACCTTATAGCATACAATCGAGTACGTGAAATTTCTGCTCAAAATTAATGGTTAATGAGCTGGGAAATGCTTCAGAAAAGTAGAAAATGTGCTGTTATCAAATATTCCACCATTCCTCTACTTTGTGGTTGTTTATATGCTTTATCACTTTCTAAGCTTAAATAAGCCTTTTTGAGCGATATATGCGCTCTCCTATTACAGAAAAAGCTCATATTTGAATCTGGAATAAAGACAATGAAAACAGCGTTTAAATGCCGGTGGGAGTGTTTTAAACAACATTTGGCATACTTTATAGCATACAATCGAGCAAGTGATATTTATGCTAAAAATTAATGGCTAATGAGCTAGGGAATGCTTCAGAACAGTAGAAAATGTGCTGTTATCAAATGTTCCACCATTCCTATACTTTGTGGTAGTTTATATGCTTTATCACTTTCTAAGCTTAAATAAGCCCTTTAGAGCGATATACGTTCTCTCCTAAGGCAGATAATGCTTATATTTGAATCTGGAATAAAGACAATGAAAACAGCGTTTAAATGCCGGTGGGAGTGTTTTAAACAACATTTGGCATACTTTAGCATACAATCGAGCAAGTGATACTTATGCTCAAAATTAATGGCTAATGAGCTAGGAAATGCTTCAAAACAGAAGAAAATGTGCTGTTATCAAATGTTCCACCATTCCTATACTTTATTGTAGTTTATATTCTTTATCACTTTCTAAGCTTAACTAAGCCCTTTAGAGCGATATACGTGCTCTCCTGTTGCTGAAAACTGCTCATATTTGAATGATGATTGAAGTCAATGAAAACATCGTTTAAAGGCCGCGGGGAGTGTTTTAAACAACATTTGGCATACATTAGCATACAATCGAGCAAGTGAAATTTCTGCTCAAAATTAATGGTTAATGAGCTGGAAATGCTTCAGAAAAGTAGAAAATGTGCTGTTATCAAATATTCCACCATTCCTCTACTTTGTGGTTGTTTATATGCTTTATCACTTTCTAAGCTTAAATAAGCCTTTTTGAGCGATATATGCGCTCTCCTATTACAGAAAAAGCTCATATTTGAATCTGGAATAAAGACAATGAAAACAGCGTTTAAATGCCGGTGGGAGTGTTTTAAACAACATTTGGCATACTTTATAGCATACAATCGAGCAAGTGATATTTATGCTAAAAATTAATGGCTAATGAGCTAGGGAATGCTTCAGAACAGTAGAAAATGTGCTGTTATCAAATGTTCCACCATTCCTATACTTTGTGGTAGTTTATATGCTTTATCACTTTCTAAGCTTAAATAAGCCCTTTAGAGCGATATACGTTCTCTCCTAAGGCAGATAATGCTTATATTTGAATCTGGAATAAAGACAATGAAAACAGCGTTTAAATGCCGGTGGGAGTGTTTTAAACAACATTTGGCATACTTTAGCATACAATCGAGCAAGTGATACTTATGCTCAAAATTAATGGCTAATGAGCTAGGAAATGCTTCAAAACAGAAGAAAATGTGCTGTTATCAAATGTTCCACCATTCCTATACTTTATTGTAGTTTATATTCTTTATCACTTTCTAAGCTTAACTAAGCCCTTTAGAGCGATATACGTGCTCTCCTGTTGCTGAAAACTGCTCATATTTGAATGATGATTGAAGTCAATGAAAACATCGTTTAAAGGCCGCGGGGAGTGTTTTAAACAACATTTGGCATACATTAGCATACAATCGAGCAAGTGATATTTATGCTCAAAATTAATGGTTAAAGAGCTAAGAAATGCTTCAAAACAGTAGAAAATGTGCTGTTATCAAATGTTCCACCATTCCTATACTTTGTGGTAGCTTATATGCTTTATCGCTTTCTAAGCTTAAATAAGCCCTTTAGAGCGATATACGTTCTCTCCTAAGGCAGATAATGCTTATATTTGAATCTGGAATAAAGACAATGAAAACAGCGTTTAAAGGCCATAGGGAGTGTTTTTAAACAACATTTGTTTCATACCTTATAGCATACAATCGAGTACGTGAAATTTCTGCTAAAATTAATGGTTAATGAGCTGGGAAATGCTTCAGAAAAGTAGAAAATGTGCTGTTATCCAATATTCCACCATTCCTATACTTTGTGGTAGTTTATATGCCTTATCACTTTCTAAGCTTAAATAAGCCTTTTTGAGCGATATACGTGCTCTCCTATTTCAGAAAAAGCTTATATTTGAACCTGGATTGAAGTAAATGAAAATAGCGTTTAAAGGCCGCAGGGAGAGTTCTAAACAACATTTGGCATACCTTTTAGCATACAATTGAACAAGTGATATTTATGCTCAAAATTAATGGCTAATGAGCTAGGAAATTCTTCAGAACAATAGAAAATGTGCTGTCATCAAATGTTCCACCATTCCTATACTTTGTGGTAGTTTATATGCTTTATCACTTTCTAAGCTTAAATAAGCCCTTTAGAGCGAAATACGTTCTCTCCTACAGCAGATAATGCTTA
>NW_027150101.1:0-97363 GCF_031143425.1 Pleurodeles waltl | reverse complement strand
CCTCACATTTCTGTGGCAGAAAGTTCTGGAATCTGAGAGGAGCTACAAATTTCCTTCCACCCAGCGTTCCCCCAAGTCTCCCGATAAAAATGATACCTCACTTGCGTGGGTAGGCCTAGCGCCGGCGACAGGAAACACCCCAAAGCGCAACGTGGACACATCCTAAATTTTGGAAAAAAACAGAGGTGTTTTTTGCGAAGTGCCTACCTGTAGATTTTGGCCTCTAGCTCAGCCGGCACCTAGGGAAACCTACCAAACCTGTGCATTTCTGAAAACTAGAGACCTAGGGGAATCCAAGGAGGCGTGACTTGCTGGGCTCGGACCAGGTTCTGTTACCCAGAATCCTTTGCAAACCTCAAAATTTGGCTAAAAAAACACATGTCCCTCACATTTTTGTGGCAGAAAGTTCTGGAATCTGAGAGGAGCTACAAATTTCCTTCCACCCAGCGTTCCCCCAAGTCTCCCGATAACAATGATACCTCACTTGCGTGGGTAGGCCTAGCGCTGGCGACATGAAACACCCCAAAGCGCAACGTGGACACATCCTAAATTTTGGAAAAAAACAGAGGTGTTTTTTGCGAAGTGCCTACCTGTAGATTTTGGCCTCTAGCTCAGCCAGCACCTAGGGAAACCTACCAAACCTGTGCATTTCTGAAAACTAGAGACCTAGGGGAATCCAAGGAGGGGTGACTTGCGGGGCTCGGACCAGGTTCCGTTACCCAGAATCCTTTGCAAACCTCAAAATTTGGCTAAAAAAACAAATGTCCCTCACATTTTTGTGGCAGAAAGTTCTGGAATCTGAGAGGAGCTACAAATTTCCTTCCACCCAGCGTTCCCCCAAGTCTCCCGATAAAAATGATACCTCACTTGCGTGGGTAGGCCTAGCGCTGGCGACAGGAAACACCCCAAAGCGCAACGTGGACATATCCTAAATTTTGGAAAAAAACAGAGGTGTTTTTTGCGAAGTGCCTACCTGTAGAGTTTGGCCTCTAGCTCAGCCGGCACCTAGGGAAACCTACCAAACCTGTGCATTTCTGAAAACTAGAGACCTAGGGGAATCCAAGGAGGGGTGACTTGCGGGGCTCAGACCAGGTTCTGTTACCCAGAATCCTTTGCAAACCTCAAAATTTGGCTAAAAAAACACATGTTCCTCACATTTCTGTGGCAGAAAGTTCTGGAATCTGAGAGGAGCTACAAATTTCCTTCCACCCAGCGTTCCCCCAAGTCTCCCGATAAAAATGATACCTCACTTGCGTGGGTAGGCCTAGCGCCGGTGACAGGAAACACCCCAAAGCGCAACGTGGACACATCCTAAATTTTGGAAAAAAACAGAGGTGTTTTTTGCGAAGTGCCTACCTGTAGATTTTGGCCTCTAGCTCAGCCGGCACCTAGGGAAACCTACCAAACCTGTGCATTTCTGAAAACTAGAGACCTAGGGGAATCCAAGGAGGGGTGACTTGCGGGGCTCGGACCAGGTTCTGTTACCCAGAATCCTTTGCAAACCTCAAAATTTGGCTAAAAAAACACATGTCCCTCACATTTTTGTGGCAGAAAGTTCTGGAATCTGAGAGGAGCTACAAATTTCCTTCCACCCAGCGTTCCCCCAAGTCTCCCGATAAAAATGATACCTCACTTGCGTGGGTAGGCCTAGCGCTGGCGACAGGAAACACCCCAAAGCGCAACGTGGACACATCCTAAATTTTGGAAAAAAACAGAGGTGTTTTTTGCGAAGTGCCTACCTGTAGATTTTGGCCTCTAGCTCAGCCGGCACCTAGGGAAACCTACCAAACCTGTGCATTTCGGAAAACTAGAGACCTAGGGGAATCCAAGGAGGGGTGACTTGCGGGGCTCTGACCAGGTTCTGTTACCCAGAATCCTTTGCAAACCTCACAATTTGGCTAAAAAAACACATGTTCCTCACATTTCTGTGGCAGAAAGTTCTGGAATCTGAGAGGAGCTTCAAATTTCCTTCCATCCAGCGTTCCCCCAAGTCTCCCGTTAAAAATGATACCTCACTTGCGTGGGTAGGCCTAGCGCCGGCGACAGGTAACACCCCAAAGCGCAACGTGGACACATCCTACATTTTGGAAAAAAACAGAGGTGTTTTTTGCGAAGTGCCTACCTGTAGATTTTGGCCTCTAGCTCAGCCGGCACCTAGGGAAACCTACCAAACCTGTGCATTTCTGAAAACTAGAGACCTAGCGGAATCCAAGGAGGGGTGACTTGCGGGGCTCGGACCAGGTTCTGTTACCCAGAATCCTTTGCAAACCTCAAAATTTGGCTAAAAAAACACATGTCCCTCACATTTTTGTGGCAGAAAGTTCTGGAATCTGAGAGGAGCTACAAATTTCCTTCCACCCAGCGTTCCCCCAAGTCTCCCGATAACAATGATACCTCACTTGCGTGGGTAGGCCTAGCGCTGGCGACAGGAAACACCCCAAAGCGCAACGTGGACACATCCTAAATTTTGGAAAAAAACAGAGGTGTTTTTTGCGAAGTCCCTACCTGTAGATTTTGGCCTCTAGCTCAGCCGGCACCTAGGGAAACCTACCAAACCTGTGCATTTCGGAAAACTAGAGACCTAGGGGAATCCAAGGAGGGGTGGCTTGCGGGGCTCGGACCAGGTTCTGTTACCCAGAATCCTTTGCAAACCTCAAAATTTGGCTAAAAAAACACATGTTCCTCACATTTCTGTGGCAGAAAGTTCTGGAATCTGAGAGGAGCTACAAATTTCCTTCCATCCAGCGTTCCCCCAAGTCTCCCGATAAAAATGATACCTCACTTGCGTGGGTAGGCCTAGCGCCGGCGACAGGTAACACCCCAAAGCGCAACGTGGACACATCCTACATTTTGGAAAAAAACAGAGGTGTTTTTTGCGAAGTGCCTACCTGTAGATTTTGGCCTCTAGCTCAGCCGGCACCTAGGGAAACCTACCAAACCTGTGCATTTCTGAAAACTAGAGACCTAGCGGAATCCAAGGAGGGGTGACTTGCGGGGCTCGGACCAGGTTCTGTTACCCAGAATCCTTTGCAAACCTCAAAATTTGGCTAAAAAAACACATGTTCCTCACATTTCTGTGGCAGAAAGTTCTGGAATCTGAGAGGAGCTACAAATTTCCTTCCACCCAGCGTTCCCCAAAGTCTCCCGATAAAAATGATACCTCACTTGCGTGGGTAGGCCTAGCGCCGGCGACAGGAAACACCCCAAAGCGCAACGTGGACACATCCTAAATTTTGGAAAAAAACAGAGGTGTTTTTTGCGAAGTGCCTACCTGTAGATTTTGGCCTCTAGCTCAGCCGGCACCTAGGGAAACCTACCAAACCTGTGCATTTCTGAAAACTAGAGACCTAGGGGAATCCAAGGAGGCGTGACTTGCGGGGCTCGGACCAGGTTCTGTTACCCAGAATCCTTTGCAAACCTCAAAATTTGGCTAAAAAAACAGATGTCCCTCACATTTTTGTGGCAGAAAGTTCTGGAATCTGAGAGGAGCTACAAATTTCCTTCCACCCAGCGTTCCCCCAAGTCTCCCGATAACAATGATACCTCACTTGCGTGGGTAGGCCTAGCGCTGGCGACATGAAACACCCCAAAGCGCAACGTGGACACATCCTAAATTTTGGAAAAAAACAGAGGTGTTTTTTGCGAAGTGCCTACCTGTAGATTTTGGCCTCTAGCTCAGCCAGCACCTAGGGAAACCTACCAAACCTGTGCATTTCTGAAAACTAGAGACCTAGGGGAATCCAAGGAGGGGTGACTTGCGGGGCTCGGACCAGGTTCCGTTACCCAGAATCCTTTGCAAACCTCAAAATTTGGCTAAAAAAACAAATGTCCCTCACATTTTTGTGGCAGAAAGTTCTGGAATCTGAGAGGAGCTACAAATTTCCTTCCACCCAGCGTTCCCCCAAGTCTCCCGATAAAAATGATTCCTCACTTGCGTGGGTAGGCCTAGCGCTGGCGACAGGAAACACCCCAAAGCGCAACGTGGACACATCCTAAATTTTGGAAAAAAACAGAGGTGTTTTTTGCGAAGTGCCTACCTGTAGAGTTTGGCCTCTAGCTCAGCCGGCACCTAGGGAAACCTACCAAACCTGTGCATTTCTGAAAACTAGAGACCTAGGGGAATCCAAGGAGGGGTGACTTGCGGGGCTCTGACCAGGTTCTGTTACCCAGAATCCTTTGCAAACCTCAAAATTTGGCTAAAAAAACACATGTTCCTCACATTTCTGTGGCAGAAAGTTCTGGAATCTGAGAGGAGCTACAAATTTCCTTCCATCCAGCGTTCCCCCAAGTCTCCCGATAAAAATGATACCTCACTTGCGTGGGTAGGCCTAGCGCCGGCGACAGGTAACACCCCAAAGCGCAACGTGGACACATCCTACATTTTGGAAAAAAACAGAGGTGTTTTTTGCGAAGTGCCTACCTGTAGATTTTGGCCTCTAGCTCAGCCGGCACCTAGGGAAACCTACCAAACCTGTGCATTTCTGAAAACTAGAGACCTAGCGGAATCCAAGGAGGGGTGACTTGCGGGGCTCGGACCAGGTTCTGTTACCCAGAATCCTTTGCAAACCTCAAAATTTGGCTAAAAAAACACATGTCCCTCACATTTTTGTGGCAGAAAGTTCTGGAATCTGAGAGGAGCTACAAATTTCCTTCCACCCAGCGTTCCCCCAAGTCTCCCGATAACAATGATACCTCACTTGCGTGGGTAGGCCTAGCGCTGGTGACAGGAAACACCCCAAAGCGCAATGTGGACACATCCTAAATTTTGGAAAAAAACAGAGGTGTTTTTTGCGAAGTGCCTACCTGTAGATTTTGGCCTCTAGCTCAGCCGGCACCTAGGGAAACCTACCAAACCTGTGCATTTCGGAAAACTAGAGACCTAGGGGAATCCAAGGAGGGGTGACTTGCGGGGCTCGGACCAGGTTCCGTTACCCAGAATCCTTTGCAAACCTCAAAATTTGGCTAAAAAAACACATGTTCCTCACATTTCTGTGGCAGAAAGTTCTGGAATCTGAGAGGAGCTACAAATTTCCTTCCACCCAGCGTTCCCCCAAGTCTCCCGATAAAAATGATACCTCACTTGCGTGGGTAGGCCTAGCGCTGGCGACAGGAAACACCCCAAAGCGCAACGTGGACACATCCTACATTTTGGAAAAAAACAGAGGTGTTTTTTGCGAAGTGCCTACCTGTAGAGTTTGGCCTCTAGCTCAGCCGGCACCTAGGGAAACCTACCAAACTTGTGCATTTCTGAAAACTAGAGACCTAGCGGAATCCAAGGAGGGGTGACTTGTGGGGCTCTGACCAGGTTCTGTTACCCAGAATCCTTTGCAAACCTCAAAATTTGGCTAAAAAAACACATGTCCCTCAAATTTTTGTGGCAGAAAGTTCTGGAATCTGAGAGGAGCTACAAATTTCCTTCCACCCAGCGTTCCCCCAAGTCTCCAGATAACAATGATACCTCACTTGCGTGGGTAGGCCTAGCGCTTGCGACAGGAAACACCCCAAAGCGCAACGTGGACACATCCTAAATTTTGGAAAAAAACAGAGGTGTTTTTTGCGAAGTGCCTACCTGTAGATTTTGGCCTCTAGCTCAGCCGGCACCTAGGGAAACCTACCAAACCTGTGCATTTCGGAAAACTAGAGACCTAGGGGAATCCAAGGAGGGGTGACTTGCGGGGTTTGGACCAGGTTCTGTTACCCAGAATCCTTTGCAAACCTCAAAATTTGGCTAAAAAAACACATGTTCCTCACATTTCTGTGGCAGAAAGTTCTGGAATCTGAGAGGAGCTAAAAATTTCCTTCCATCCAGCGTTCCCCCAAGTCTCCCGATAAAAATGATACCTCACTTGCGTGGGTAGGCCTAGCGCCGGCGACAGGTAACACCCCAAAGCGCAACGTGGACACATCCTACATTTTGGAAAAAAACAGAGGTGTTTTTTGCGAAGTGCCTACCTGTAGATTTTGGCCTCTAGCTCAGCCGGCACCTAGGGAAACCTACCAAACCTGTGCATTTCTGAAAACTAGAGACCTAGCGGAATCCAAGGAGGGGTGACTTGCGGGGCTCGGACCAGGTTCTGTTACCCAGAATCCTTTGCAAACCTCAAAATTTGGCTAAAAAAACCCATGTTCCTCACATTTCTGTGGCAGAAAGTTCTGGAATCTGAGAGAAGGTACAAATTTCCTTCCACCCAGGGTTCCCCCAAGTCTCCCGATAAAAATGATACCTCACTTGCGTGGGTAGGCCTAGCGCCGGCGACAGGAAACACCCCAAAGCGCAACGTGGACACATCCTAAATTTTGGAAAAAAACAGAGTTTTTTTTGCGAAGTGCCTACCTGTAGATTTTGGCCTCTAGCTCAGCCGGCACCTAGGGAAACCTACCAAACCGGTGCATTTCTGAAAACTAGAGACCTAGGGGAATCGAAGGAGGGGTGACTTGCGGGGCTCGGACCAGGTTCTGTTACCCAGAATCCTTTGCAAACCTCAAAATTTGGCTAAAAAAACACATGTTGCTCACATTTCTGTGGCAGAAAGTTCTGGAATCTGAGAGGAGCTACAAATTTCCTTCCACCCAGCGTTCCCCCAAGTCTCCCGATAAAAATGATACCTCACTTGCGTGGGTAGGCCTAGCGCCGGCGACAGGAAACACCCCAAAGCGCAACGTGGACACATCCTAAATTTTGGAAAAAAACAGAGGTGTTTTTTGCGAAGTGCCTACCTGTAGATTTTGGCCTCTAGCTCAGCCGGCACCTAGGGAAACCTACCAAACCTGTGCATTTATGAAAACTAGAGACCTAGGGGAATCCAAGGAGGGGTGACTTGCGGGGCTCGAACCAGGTTCTGTTACCCAGAATCCTTTGCAAACCTCAAAATTTGGCTAAAAAAACACATGTCCCTCAGATTTTTGTGGCAGAAAGTTCTGGAATCTGAGAGGAGCTACAAATTTCCTTCCACCCAGCGTTCCCCCAAGTCTCCCGATAAAAATGATACCTCACTTGCGTGGGTAGGCCTAGCGCTGGCGACAGGAAACACCCCAAAGCGCAACGTGGACACATCCTAAATTTTGGAAAAAAACAGAGGTGTTTTTTGCGAAGTGCCTACCTGTAGATTTTGGCCTCTAGCTCAGCCGGCACCTAGGGAAACCTACCATACCTGTGCATTTCGGAAAACTAGAGACCTAGGGGAATCCAAGGAGGGGTGACTTGCGGGGATCGGACCAGGTTCTGTTACCCAGAATCCTTTGCAAACCTCAAAATTTGGCTAAAAAAACACATGTTCCTCACATTTCTGTGGCAGAAAGTTCTGGAATCTGAGAGGAGCTACAAATTTCCTTCCATCCAGCGTTCCCCCAAGTCTCCCGATAAAAATGATACCTCACTTGCGTGGGTAGGCCTAGCGCCGGCGACAGGTAACACCCCAAAGCGCAACGTGGACACATCATACATTTTGGAAAAAAACAGAGGTGTTTTTTGCGAAGTGCCTACCTGTAGATTTTGGCCTCTAGCTCAGCCGGCACCTAGGGAAACCTACCAAACCTGTGCATTTCTGAAAACTAGAGACCTAGCGGAATCCAAGGAGGGGTGACTTGCGGGGCTCGGACCAGGTTCTGTTACCCAGAATCCTTTGCAAACCTCAAAATTTGGCTAAAAAAACACATGTTCCTCACATTTCTGTGGCAGAAAGTTCTGGAATCTGAGAGGAGCTACAAATTTCCTTCCACCCAGCGTTCCCCCAAGTCTCCCGATAAAAATGATACCTCACTTGCGTGGGTAGGCCTAGCGCCGGCGACAGGAAACACCCCAAAGCGCAACGTGGACACATCCTAAATTTTGGAAAAAAACAGAGGTGTTTTTTGCGAAGTGCCTACCTGTAGATTTTGGCCTCTAGCTCAGCCGGCACCTAGGGAAACCTACCAAACCTGTGCATTTCTGAAAACTAGAGACCTAGGGGAATCCAAGGAGGCGTGACTTGCTGGGCTCGGACCAGGTTCTGTTACCCAGAATCCTTTGCAAACCTCAAAATTTGGCTAAAAAAACACATGTCCCTCACATTTTTGTGGCAGAAAGTTCTGGAATCTGAGAGGAGCTACAAATTTCCTTCCACCCAGCGTTCCCCCAAGTCTCCCGATAACAATGATACCTCACTTGCGTGGGTAGGCCTAGCGCTGGCGACATGAAACACCCCAAAGCGCAACGTGGACACATCCTAAATTTTGGAAAAAAACAGAGGTGTTTTTTGCGAAGTGCCTACCTGTAGATTTTGGCCTCTAGCTCAGCCAGCACCTAGGGAAACCTACCAAACCTGTGCATTTCTGAAAACTAGAGACCTAGGGGAATCCAAGGAGGGGTGACTTGCGGGGCTCGGACCAGGTTCCGTTACCCAGAATCCTTTGCAAACCTCAAAATTTGGCTAAAAAAACAAATGTCCCTCACATTTTTGTGGCAGAAAGTTCTGGAATCTGAGAGGAGCTACAAATTTCCTTCCACCCAGCGTTCCCCCAAGTCTCCCGATAAAAATGATACCTCACTTGCGTGGGTAGGCCTAGCGCTGGCGACAGGAAACACCCCAAAGCGCAACGTGGACACATCCTAAATTTTGGAAAAAAACAGAGGTGTTTTTTGCGAAGTGCCTACCTGTAGAGTTTGGCCTCTAGCTCAGCCGGCACCTAGGGAAACCTACCAAACCTGTGCATTTCTGAAAACTAGAGACCTAGGGGAATCCAAGGAGGGGTGACTTGCGGGGCTCAGACCAGGTTCTGTTACCCAGAATCCTTTGCAAACCTCAAAATTTGGCTAAAAAAACACATGTTCCTCACATTTCTGTGGCAGAAAGTTCTGGAATCTGAGAGGAGCTACAAATTTCCTTCCACCCAGCGTTCCCCCAAGTCTCCCGATAAAAATGATACCTCACTTGCGTGGGTAGGCCTAGCGCCGGTGACAGGAAACACCCCAAAGCGCAACGTGGACACATCCTAAATTTTGGAAAAAAACAGAGGTGTTTTTTGCGAAGTGCCTACCTGTAGATTTTGGCCTCTAGCTCAGCCGGCACCTAGGGAAACCTACCAAACCTGTGCATTTCTGAAAACTAGAGACCTAGGGGAATCCAAGGAGGGGTGACTTGCGGGGCTCGGACCAGGTTCTGTTACCCAGAATCCTTTGCAAACCTCAAAATTTGGCTAAAAAAACACATGTCCCTCACATTTTTGTGGCAGAAAGTTCTGGAATCTGAGAGGAGCTACAAATTTCCTTCCACCCAGCGTTCCCCCAAGTCTCCCGATAAAAATGATACCTCACTTGCGTGGGTAGGCCTAGCGCTGGCGACAGGAAACACCCCAAAGCGCAACGTGGACACATCCTAAATTTTGGAAAAAAACAGAGGTGTTTTTTGCGAAGTGCCTACCTGTAGATTTTGGCCTCTAGCTCAGCCGGCACCTAGGGAAACCTACCAAACCTGTGCATTTCGGAAAACTAGAGACCTAGGGGAATCCAAGGAGGGGTGACTTGCGGGGCTCTGACCAGGTTCTGTTACCCAGAATCCTTTGCAAACCTCACAATTTGGCTAAAAAAACACATGTTCCTCACATTTCTGTGGCAGAAAGTTCTGGAATCTGAGAGGAGCTTCAAATTTCCTTCCATCCAGCGTTCCCCCAAGTCTCCCGTTAAAAATGATACCTCACTTGCGTGGGTAGGCCTAGCGCCGGCGACAGGTAACACCCCAAAGCGCAACGTGGACACATCCTACATTTTGGAAAAAAACAGAGGTGTTTTTTGCGAAGTGCCTACCTGTAGATTTTGGCCTCTAGCTCAGCCGGCACCTAGGGAAACCTACCAAACCTGTGCATTTCTGAAAACTAGAGACCTAGCGGAATCCAAGGAGGGGTGACTTGCGGGGCTCGGACCAGGTTCTGTTACCCAGAATCCTTTGCAAACCTCAAAATTTGGCTAAAAAAACACATGTCCCTCACATTTTTGTGGCAGAAAGTTCTGGAATCTGAGAGGAGCTACAAATTTCCTTCCACCCAGCGTTCCCCCAAGTCTCCCGATAACAATGATACCTCACTTGCGTGGGTAGGCCTAGCGCTGGCGACAGGAAACACCCCAAAGCGCAACGTGGACACATCCTAAATTTTGGAAAAAAACAGAGGTGTTTTTTGCGAAGTCCCTACCTGTAGATTTTGGCCTCTAGCTCAGCCGGCACCTAGGGAAACCTACCAAACCTGTGCATTTCGGAAAACTAGAGACCTAGGGGAATCCAAGGAGGGGTGGCTTGCGGGGCTCGGACCAGGTTCTGTTACCCAGAATCCTTTGCAAACCTCAAAATTTGGCTAAAAAAACACATGTTCCTCACATTTCTGTGGCAGAAAGTTCTGGAATCTGAGAGGAGCTACAAATTTCCTTCCATCCAGCGTTCCCCCAAGTCTCCCGATAAAAATGATACCTCACTTGCGTGGGTAGGCCTAGCGCCGGCGACAGGTAACACCCCAAAGCGCAACGTGGACACATCCTACATTTTGGAAAAAAACAGAGGTGTTTTTTGCGAAGTGCCTACCTGTAGATTTTGGCCTCTAGCTCAGCCGGCACCTAGGGAAACCTACCAAACCTGTGCATTTCTGAAAACTAGAGACCTAGCGGAATCCAAGGAGGGGTGACTTGCGGGGCTCGGACCAGGTTCTGTTACCCAGAATCCTTTGCAAACCTCAAAATTTGGCTAAAAAAACACATGTTCCTCACATTTCTGTGGCAGAAAGTTCTGGAATCTGAGAGGAGCTACAAATTTCCTTCCACCCAGCGTTCCCCAAAGTCTCCCGATAAAAATGATACCTCACTTGCGTGGGTAGGCCTAGCGCCGGCGACAGGAAACACCCCAAAGCGCAACGTGGACACATCCTAAATTTTGGAAAAAAACAGAGGTGTTTTTTGCGAAGTGCCTACCTGTAGATTTTGGCCTCTAGCTCAGCCGGCACCTAGGGAAACCTACCAAACCTGTGCATTTCTGAAAACTAGAGACCTAGGGGAATCCAAGGAGGCGTGACTTGCGGGGCTCGGACCAGGTTCTGTTACCCAGAATCCTTTGCAAACCTCAAAATTTGGCTAAAAAAACAGATGTCCCTCACATTTTTGTGGCAGAAAGTTCTGGAATCTGAGAGGAGCTACAAATTTCCTTCCACCCAGCGTTCCCCCAAGTCTCCCGATAACAATGATACCTCACTTGCGTGGGTAGGCCTAGCGCTGGCGACATGAAACACCCCAAAGCGCAACGTGGACACATCCTAAATTTTGGAAAAAAACAGAGGTGTTTTTTGCGAAGTGCCTACCTGTAGATTTTGGCCTCTAGCTCAGCCAGCACCTAGGGAAACCTACCAAACCTGTGCATTTCTGAAAACTAGAGACCTAGGGGAATCCAAGGAGGGGTGACTTGCGGGGCTCGGACCAGGTTCCGTTACCCAGAATCCTTTGCAAACCTCAAAATTTGGCTAAAAAAACAAATGTCCCTCACATTTTTGTGGCAGAAAGTTCTGGAATCTGAGAGGAGCTACAAATTTCCTTCCACCCAGCGTTCCCCCAAGTCTCCCGATAAAAATGATTCCTCACTTGCGTGGGTAGGCCTAGCGCTGGCGACAGGAAACACCCCAAAGCGCAACGTGGACACATCCTAAATTTTGGAAAAAAACAGAGGTGTTTTTTGCGAAGTGCCTACCTGTAGAGTTTGGCCTCTAGCTCAGCCGGCACCTAGGGAAACCTACCAAACCTGTGCATTTCTGAAAACTAGAGACCTAGGGGAATCCAAGGAGGGGTGACTTGCGGGGCTCTGACCAGGTTCTGTTACCCAGAATCCTTTGCAAACCTCAAAATTTGGCTAAAAAAACACATGTTCCTCACATTTCTGTGGCAGAAAGTTCTGGAATCTGAGAGGAGCTACAAATTTCCTTCCATCCAGCGTTCCCCCAAGTCTCCCGATAAAAATGATACCTCACTTGCGTGGGTAGGCCTAGCGCCGGCGACAGGTAACACCCCAAAGCGCAACGTGGACACATCCTACATTTTGGAAAAAAACAGAGGTGTTTTTTGCGAAGTGCCTACCTGTAGATTTTGGCCTCTAGCTCAGCCGGCACCTAGGGAAACCTACCAAACCTGTGCATTTCTGAAAACTAGAGACCTAGCGGAATCCAAGGAGGGGTGACTTGCGGGGCTCGGACCAGGTTCTGTTACCCAGAATCCTTTGCAAACCTCAAAATTTGGCTAAAAAAACACATGTCCCTCACATTTTTGTGGCAGAAAGTTCTGGAATCTGAGAGGAGCTACAAATTTCCTTCCACCCAGCGTTCCCCCAAGTCTCCCGATAACAATGATACCTCACTTGCGTGGGTAGGCCTAGCGCTGGTGACAGGAAACACCCCAAAGCGCAATGTGGACACATCCTAAATTTTGGAAAAAAACAGAGGTGTTTTTTGCGAAGTGCCTACCTGTAGATTTTGGCCTCTAGCTCAGCCGGCACCTAGGGAAACCTACCAAACCTGTGCATTTCAGAAAACTAGAGACCTAGGGGAATCCAAGGAGGGGTGACTTGCGGGGCTCGGACCAGGTTCCGTTACCCAGAATCCTTTGCAAACCTCAAAATTTGGCTAAAAAAACACATGTTCCTCACATTTCTGTGGCAGAAAGTTCTGGAATCTGAGAGGAGCTACAAATTTCCTTCCACCCAGCGTTCCCCCAAGTCTCCCGATAAAAATGATACCTCACTTGCGTGGGTAGGCCTAGCGCTGGCGACAGGAAACACCCCAAAGCGCAACGTGGACACATCCTACATTTTGGAAAAAAACAGAGGTGTTTTTTGCGAAGTGCCTACCTGTAGAGTTTGGCCTCTAGCTCAGCCGGCACCTAGGGAAACCTACCAAACTTGTGCATTTCTGAAAACTAGAGACCTAGCGGAATCCAAGGAGGGGTGACTTGTGGGGCTCTGACCAGGTTCTGTTACCCAGAATCCTTTGCAAACCTCAAAATTTGGCTAAAAAAACACATGTCCCTCAAATTTTTGTGGCAGAAAGTTCTGGAATCTGAGAGGAGCTACAAATTTCCTTCCACCCAGCGTTCCCCCAAGTCTCCAGATAACAATGATACCTCACTTGCGTGGGTAGGCCTAGCGCTTGCGACAGGAAACACCCCAAAGCGCAACGTGGACACATCCTAAATTTTGGAAAAAAACAGAGGTGTTTTTTGCGAAGTGCCTACCTGTAGATTTTGGCCTCTAGCTCAGCCGGCACCTAGGGAAACCTACCAAACCTGTGCATTTCGGAAAACTAGAGACCTAGGGGAATCCAAGGAGGGGTGACTTGCGGGGTTTGGACCAGGTTCTGTTACCCAGAATCCTTTGCAAACCTCAAAATTTGGCTAAAAAAACACATGTTCCTCACATTTCTGTGGCAGAAAGTTCTGGAATCTGAGAGGAGCTAAAAATTTCCTTCCATCCAGCGTTCCCCCAAGTCTCCCGATAAAAATGATACCTCACTTGCGTGGGTAGGCCTAGCGCCGGCGACAGGTAACACCCCAAAGCGCAACGTGGACACATCCTACATTTTGGAAAAAAACAGAGGTGTTTTTTGCGAAGTGCCTACCTGTAGATTTTGGCCTCTAGCTCAGCCGGCACCTAGGGAAACCTACCAAACCTGTGCATTTCTGAAAACTAGAGACCTAGCGGAATCCAAGGAGGGGTGACTTGCGGGGCTCGGACCAGGTTCTGTTACCCAGAATCCTTTGCAAACCTCAAAATTTGGCTAAAAAAACACATGTTCCTCACATTTCTGTGGCAGAAAGTCCTGGAATCTGAGAGGAGCTACAAATTTCCTTCCACCCAGCGTTCCCCCAAGTCTCCCGATAAAAATGATACCTCACTTGCGTGGGTAGGCCTAGCGCCGGCGACAGGAAACACCCCAAAGCGCAACGTGGACACATCCTAAATTTTGGAAAAAAACAGAGGTGTTTTTTGCAAAGTGCCTACCTGTAGATTTTGGCCTCTAGCTCAGCCGGCACCTAGGGAAACCTACCAAACCTGTGCATTTCTGAAAACTAGAGACCTAGGGGAATCCAAGGAGGCGTGACTTGCGGGGCTCGGACCAGGTTCTGTTACCCAGAATCCTTTGCAAACCTCAAAATTTGGCTAAAAAAACACATGTCCCTCACATTTTTGTGGCAGAAAGTTCTGGAATCTGAGAGGAGCTACAAATTTCCTTCCACCCAGCGTTCCCCCAAGTCTCCCGATAAAAATGATACCTCACTTGCGTGGGTAGGCCTAGCGCTGGCGACAGGAAACACCCCAAAGCGCAACGTGGACACATCCTAAATTTTGGAAAAAAACAGAGGTGTTTTTTGCGAAGTGCCTACCTGTAGATTTTGGCCTCTAGCTCAGCCGGCACCTAGGGAAACCTTACCAAACCTGTGCATTTCTGAAAACTAGAGACCTAGGGGAATCCAAGGAGGGGTGACTTGCGGGGCTCGGACCAGGTTCTGTTACCCAGAATCCTTTGCAAACCTCAAAATTTGGCTAAAAAAACAAATGTCCCTCACATTTTTGTGGCAGAAAGTTCTGGAATCTGAGAGGAGCTACAAATTTCCTTCCACCCAGCGTTCCCCCAAGTCTCCCGATAACAATGATACCTCACTTGCGTGGGTAGGCCTAGCGCTGGCGACAGGAAACACCCCAAAGCGCAACGTGGACACATCCCAAATTTTGGAAAAAAACAGAGGTGTTTTTTGCGAAGTGCCTACCTGTAGATTTTGGCCTCTAGCTCAGCCGGCACCTAGGGAAACCTACCAAACCTGTGCATTTCGGAAAACTAGAGACCTAGGGGAATCCAAGGAGGGGTGACTTGTGGGGCTCTGACCAGGTTCTGTTACCCAGAATCCTTTGCAAACCTCAAAATTTGGCTAAAAAAACACATGTTCCTCACATTTCTGTGGCAGAAAGTTCTGGAATCTGAGAGGAGCTACAAATTTCCTTCCATCCAGCATTCCCCCAAGTCTCCCGATAAAAATGATACCTCACTTGCGTGGGTAGGCCTAGCGCTGGCGACAGGAAACACCCCAAAGCGCAACGTGGACACATCCTAAATTTTGGAAAAAAACAGAGGTGTTTTTTGCGAAGTGCCTACCTGTAGATTTTGGCCTCTAGCTCAGCCGGCACCTAGGGAAACCTACCAAACCTGTGCATTTCGGAAAACTAGAGACCTAGGGGAATCCAAGGAGGGGTGACTTGTGGGGCTCTGACCAGGTTCTGTTACCGAGAATCCTTTGCAAACCTCAAAATTTGGCTAAAAAAACACATGTTCCTCACATTTCTGTGGCAGAAAGTTCTGGAATCTGAGAGGAGCTACAAATTTCCTTCCATCCAGCGTTCCCCCAAGTCTCCCGATAAAAATGATACCTCACTTGCGTGGGTAGGCCTAGCGCCGGCGACAGGTAACACCCCAAAGCGCAACGTGGACACATCCTACATTTTGGAAAAAAACAGAGGTGTTTTTTGCGAAGTGCCTACCTGTAGATTTTGGCCTCTAGCTCAGCCGGCACCTAGGGAAACCTACCAAACCTGTGCATTTCTGAAAACTAGAGACCTAGCGGAATCCAAGGAGGGGTGACTTGCGGGGCTCGGACCAGGTTCTGTTACCCAGAATCCTTTGCAAACCTCAAAATTTGGCTAAAAAAACAAATGTCCCTCACATTTTTGTGGCAGAAAGTTCTGGAATCTGAGAGGAGCTACAAATTTCCTTCCACCCAGCGTTCCCCCAAGTCTCCCGATAACAATGATACCTCACTTGCGTGGGTAGGCCTAGCGCTGGCGACAGGAAACACCCCAAAGCGCAACGTGGACACATCCTAAATTTTGGAAAAAAACAGAGGTGTTTTTTGCGAAGTGCCTACCTGTAGATTTTGGCCTCTAGCTCAGCCAGCACCTAGGGAAACCTACCAAACCTGTGCATTTCTGAAAACTAGAGACCTAGGGGAATCCAAGGAGGGGTGACATGCGGGGCTCGGACCAGGTTCTGTTACCCAGAATCCTTTGCAAACCTCAAAATTTGGCTAAAAAAACAAATGTCCCTCACATTTTTGTGGCAGAAAGTTCTGGAATCTGAGAGGAGCTACAAATTTCCTTCCACCCAGCGTTCCCCCAAGTCTCCCGATAAAAATGATACCTCACTTGCGTGGGTAGGCCTAGCGCTGGCGACAGGAAACACCCCAAAGCGCAACGTGGACACATCCTAAATTTTGGAAAAAAACAGAGGTGTTTTTTGCGAAGTGCCTACCTGTAGATTTTGGCCTCTAGCTCAGCCGGCACCTAGGGAAACCTACCAAACCTGTGCATTTCGGAAATCTAGAGACGTAGGGGAATCCAAGGAGGGGTGACTTGCGGGGCTCTGACCAGGTTCTGTTACCCAGAATCCTTTGCAAACCTCAAAATTTGGCTAAAAAAACACATGTTCCTCACATTTCTGTGGCAGAAAGTTCTGGAATCTGAGAGGAGCTACAAATTTCCTTCTATCCAGCGTTCCCCCAAGTCTCCCGATAAAAATGATACCTCACTTGCGTGGGTAGGCCTAGCGCCGGCGACAGGTAACACCCCAAAGCGCAACGTGGACACATCCTACATTTTGGAAAAAAACAGAGGTGTTTTTTGCGAAGTGCCTACCTGTAGATTTTGGCCTCTAGCTCAGCCGGCACCTAGGGAAACCTACCAAACCTGTGCATTTCTGAAAACTAGAGACCTAGCGGAATCCAAGGAGGGGTGACTTGCGGGGCTCGGACCAGGTTCTGTTACCCAGAATCCTTTGCAAACCTCAAAATTTGGCTAAAAAAACACATGTCCCTCACATTTTTGTGGCAGAAAGTTCTGGAATCTGAGAGGAGCTACAAATTTCCTTCCACCCAGCGTTCCCCCAAGTCTCCCGATAACAATGATACCTCACTTGCGTGGGTAGGCCTAGCGCCGGCGACAGGTAACACCCCAAAGCGCAACGTGGACACATCCTACATTTTGGAAAAAAACAGAGGTGTTTTTTGCGAAGTGCCTACCTGTAGATTTTGGCCTCTAGCTCAGCCAGCACCTAGGGAAACCTACCAAAGCTGTGCATTTCTGAAAACTAGAGACCTAGGGGAATCCAAGGAGGGGTGACTTGCGGGGCTCGGACCAGGTTCTGTTACCCAGAATCCTTTGTAAACCTCAACATTTGGCTAAAAAAACAAATGTCCCTCACATTTTTGTGGCAGAAAGTTCTGGAATCTGAGAGGAGCTACAAATTTCCTTCCACCCAGCGTTCCCCCAAGTCTCCCGATAAAAATGATACCTCACTTGCGTGGGTAGGCCTAGCGCCGGCGACAGGTAACACCCCAAAGCGCAACGTGGACACATCCTACATTTTGGAAAAAAACAGAGGTGTTTTTTGCGAAGTGCCTACCTGTAGATTTTGGCCTCTAGCTCAGCCGGCACCTAGGGAAACCTACCAAACCTGTGCATTTCTGAAAACTAGAGACCTAGCGGAATCCAAGGAGGGGTGACTTGCGGGGCTCGGACCAGGTTCTGTTACCCAGAATCCTTTGCAAACCTCAAAATTTGGCTAAAAAAACACATGTTCCTCACATTTCTGTGGCAGAAAGTTCTGGAATCTGAGAGGAGCTACAAATTTCCTTCCACCCAGCGTTCCCCCAAGTCTCCCGATAAAAATGATACCTCACTTGCGTGGGTAGGCCTAGCGCCGGCGACAGAAAACACCCCAAAGCGCAACGTGGACACATCCTAAATTTTGGAAAAAAACAGAGGTGTTTTTTGCGAAGTGCCTACCTGTAGATTTTGGCCTCTAGCTCAGCCGGCACCTAGGGAAACCTACCAAACCTGTGCATTTCTGAAAACTAGAGACCTAGGGGAATCCAAGGAGGCGTGACTTGCGGGGCTCGGACCAGGTTCTGTTACCCAGAATCCTTTGCAAACCTCAAAATTTGGCTAAAAAAACACATGTCCCTCACATTTTTGTGGCAGAAAGTTCTGGAATCTGAGAGGAGCTACAAATTTCCTTCCACCCAGCGTTCCCCCAAGTCTCCCGATAACAATGATACCTCACTTGCGTGGGTAGGCCTAGCGCTGGCGACATGAAACACCCCAAAGCGCAACGTGGACACATCCTAAATTTTGGAAAAAAACAGAGGTGTTTTTTGCGAAGTGCCTACCTGTAGATTTTGGCCTCTAGCTCAGCCAGCACCTAGGGAAACCTACCAAACCTGTGCATTTCTGAAAACTAGAGACCTAGGGGAATCCAAGGAGGGGTGACTTGCAGGGCTCGGACCAGGTTCCGTTACCCAGAATCCTTTGCAAACCTCAAAATTTGGCTAAAAAAACAAATGTCCCTCACATTTTTGTGGCAGAAAGTTCTGGAATCTGAGAGGAGCTACAAATTTCCTTCCACCCAGCGTTCCCCCAAGTCTCCCGATAAAAATGATACCTCACTTGCGTGGGTAGGCCTAGCGCTGGCGACAGGAAACACCCCAAAGCGCAACGTGGACACATCCTAAATTTTGGAAAAAAACAGAGGTGTTTTTTGCGAAGTGCCTACCTGTAGAGTTTGGCCTCTAGCTCAGCCGGCACCTAGGGAAACCTATCAAACCTGTGCATTTCTGAAAACTAGAGACCTAGGGGAATCCAAGGAGGGGTGACTTGCGGGGCTCTGACCAGGTTCTGTTACCCAGAATCCTTTGCAAACCTCAAAATTTGGCTAAAAAAACACATGTTCCTCACATTTCTGTGGCAGAAAGTTCTGGAATCTGAGAGGAGCTACAAATTTCCTTCCATCCAGCGTTCCCCCAAGTCTCCCGATAAAAATGATACCTCACTTGCGTGGGTAGGCCTAGCGCCGGCGACAGGTAACACCCCAAAGCGCAACGTGGACACATCCTACATTTTGGAAAAAAACAGAGGTGTTTTTTGCGAAGTGCCTACCTGTAGATTTTGGCCTCTAGCTCAGCCGGCACCTAGGGAAACCTACCAAACCTGTGCATTTCTGAAAACTAGAGACCTAGCGGAATCCAAGGAGGGGTGACTTGCGGGGCTCGGACCAGGTTCTGTTACCCAGAATCCTTTGCAAACCTCAAAATTTGGCTAAAAAAAAACATGTCCCTCACATTTTTGTGGCAGAAAGTTCTGGAATCTGAGAGGAGCTACAAATTTCCTTCCACCCAGCGTTCCCCCAAGTCTCCCGATAACAATGATACCTCACTTGCGTGGGTAGGCCTAGCGCTGGTGACAGGAAACACCCCAAAGCGCAATGTGGACACATCCTAAATTTTGGAAAAAAACAGAGGTGTTTTTTGCGAAGTGCCTACCTGTAGATTTTGGCCTCTAGCTCAGCCGGCACCTAGGGAAACCTACCAAACCTGTGCATTTCGGAAAACTAGAGACCTAGGGGAATCCAAGGAGGGGTGACTTGCGGGGCTCGGACCAGGTTCCGTTACCCAGAATCCTTTGCAAACCTCAAAATTTGGCTAAAAAAACATATGTTCCTCACATTTCTGTGGCAGAAAGTTCTGGAATCTGAGAGGAGCTACAAATTTCCTTCCACCCAGCGTTCCCCCAAGTCTCCCGATAAAAATGATACCTCACTTGCGTGGGTAGGCCTAGCGCTGGCGACAGGAAACACCCCAAAGCGCAACGTGGACACATCCTACATTTTGGAAAAAAACAGAGGTGTTTTTTGCGAAGTGCCTACCTGTAGAGTTTGGCCTCTAGCTCAGCCGGCACCTAGGGAAACCTACCAAACTTGTGCATTTCTGAAAACTAGAGACCTAGCGGAATCCAAGGAGGGGTGACTTGTGGGGCTCTGACCAGGTTCTGTTACCCAGAATCCTTTGCAAACCTCAAAATTTGGCTAAAAAAACAAATGTCCCTCAAATTTTTGTGGCAGAAAGTTCTGGAATCTGAGAGGAGCTACAAATTTCCTTCCACCCAGCGTTCCCCCAAGTCTCCAGATAACAATGATACCTCACTTGCGTGGGTAGGCCTAGCGCTTGCGACAGGAAACACCCCAAAGCGCAACGTGGACACATCCTAAATTTTGGAAAAAAACAGAGGTGTTTTTTGCGAAGTGCCTACCTGTAGATTTTGGCCTCTAGCTCAGCCGGCACCTAGGGAAACCTACCAAACCTGTGCATTTCGGAAAACTAGAGACCTAGGGGAATCCAAGGAGGGGTGACTTGTGGGGCTCGGACCAGGTTCTGTTACCCAGAATCCTTTGCAAACCTCAAAATTTGGCTAAAAAAACACATGTTCCTCACATTTCTGTGGCAGAAAGTTCTGGAATCTGAGAGGAGCTACAAATTTCCTTCCATCCAGCGTTCCCCCAAGTCTCCCGATAAAAATGATACCTCACTTGCGTGGGTAGGCCTAGCGCCGGCGACAGGTAACACCCCAAAGCGCAACGTGGACACATCCTACATTTTGGAAAAAAACAGAGGTGTTTTTTGCGAAGTGCCTACCTGTAGATGTTGGCCTCTAGCTCAGCCGGCACCTAGGGAAACCTACCAAACCTGTGCATTTCTGAAAACTAGAGACCTAGCGGAATCCAAGGAGGGGTGACTTGCGGGGCTCGGACCAGGTTCTGTTACCCAGAATCCTTTGCAAACCTCAAAATTTGGCTAAAAAAAACACATGTTCCTCACATTTCTGTGGCAGAAAGTTCTGGAATCTGAGAGGAGCTACAAATTTCCTTCCACCCAGCGTTCCCCCAAGTCTCCCGATAAAAATGATACCTC
Source organism: Pleurodeles waltl (assembly GCF_031143425.1). Classification (NCBI taxonomy): domain Eukaryota; kingdom Metazoa; phylum Chordata; class Amphibia; order Caudata; family Salamandridae; genus Pleurodeles; species Pleurodeles waltl. The sequence goes on along the minus strand of NW_027150101.1, from coordinate 76,581 downwards.
ACTTGCGTGGGTAGGCCTAGCGCCGGCGACAGGAAACACCCCAAAGCGCAACGTGGACACATCCTAAATTTTGGAAAAAAACAGAGGTGTTTTTTGCGAAGTGCCTACCTGTAGATTTTGGCCTCTAGCTCAGCCGGCACCTAGGGAAACCTACCAAACCTGTGCATTTCTGAAAACTAGAGACCTAGGGGAATCCAAGGAGGCGTGACTTGCGGGGCTCGGACCAGGTTCTGTTACCCAGAATCCTTTGCAAACCTCAAAATTTGGCTAAAAAAACACATGTCCCTCACATTTTTGTGGCAGAAAGTTCTGGAATCTGAGAGGAGCTACAAATTTCCTTCCACCCAGCGTTCCCCCAAGTCTCCCGATAAAAATGATACCTCACTTGCGTGGGTAGGCCTAGCGCTGGCGACAGGAAACACCCCAAAGCGCAACGTGGACACATCCTAAATTTTGGAAAAAAACAGAGGTGTTTTTTGCGAAGTGCCTACCTGTAGATTTTGGCCTCTAGCTCAGCCGGCACCTAGGGAAACCTTACCAAACCTGTGCATTTCTGAAAACTAGAGACCTAGGGGAATCCAAGGAGGGGTGACTTGCGGGGCTCGGACCAGGTTCTGTTACCCAGAATCCTTTGCAAACCTCAAAATTTGGCTAAAAAAACAAATGTCCCTCACATTTTTGTGGCAGAAAGTTCTGGAATCTGAGAGGAGCTACAAATTTCCTTCCACCCAGCGTTCCCCCAAGTCTCCCGATAACAATGATACCTCACTTGCGTGGGTAGGCCTAGCGCTGGCGACAGGAAACACCCCAAAGCGCAACGTGGACACATCCCAAATTTTGGAAAAAAACAGAGGTGTTTTTTGCGAAGTGCCTACCTGTAGATTTTGGCCTCTAGCTCAGCCGGCACCTAGGGAAACCTACCAAACCTGTGCATTTCGGAAAACTAGAGACCTAGGGGAATCCAAGGAGGGGTGACTTGTGGGGCTCTGACCAGGTTCTGTTACCCAGAATCCTTTGCAAACCTCAAAATTTGGCTAAAAAAACACATGTTCCTCACATTTCTGTGGCAGAAAGTTCTGGAATCTGAGAGGAGCTACAAATTTCCTTCTATCCAGCGTTCCCCCAAGTCTCCCGATAAAAATGATACCTCACTTGCGTGGGTAGGCCTAGCGCCGGCGACAGGTAACACCCCAAAGCGCAACGTGGACACATCCTACATTTTGGAAAAAAACAGAGGTGTTTTTTGCGAAGTGCCTACCTGTAGATTTTGGCCTCTAGCTCAGCCGGCACCTAGGGAAACCTACCAAACCTGTGCATTTCTGAAAACTAGAGACCTAGCGGAATCCAAGGAGGGGTGACTTGCGGGGCTCGGACCAGGTTCTGTTACCCAGAATCCTTTGCAAACCTCAAAATTTGGCTAAAAAAACACATGTCCCTCACATTTTTGTGGCAGAAAGTTCTGGAATCTGAGAGGAGCTACAAATTTCCTTCCACCCAGCGTTCCCCCAAGTCTCCCGATAACAATGATACCTCACTTGCGTGGGTAGGCCTAGCGCCGGCGACAGGTAACACCCCAAAGCGCAACGTGGACACATCCTACATTTTGGAAAAAAACAGAGGTGTTTTTTGCGAAGTGCCTACCTGTAGATTTTGGCCTCTAGCTCAGCCAGCACCTAGGGAAACCTACCAAAGCTGTGCATTTCTGAAAACTAGAGACCTAGGGGAATCCAAGGAGGGGTGACTTGCGGGGCTCGGACCAGGTTCTGTTACCCAGAATCCTTTGTAAACCTCAACATTTGGCTAAAAAAACAAATGTCCCTCACATTTTTGTGGCAGAAAGTTCTGGAATCTGAGAGGAGCTACAAATTTCCTTCCACCCAGCGTTCCCCCAAGTCTCCCGATAAAAATGATACCTCACTTGCGTGGGTAGGCCTAGCGCCGGCGACAGGTAACACCCCAAAGCGCAACGTGGACACATCCTACATTTTGGAAAAAAACAGAGGTGTTTTTTGCGAAGTGCCTACCTGTAGATTTTGGCCTCTAGCTCAGCCGGCACCTAGGGAAACCTACCAAACCTGTGCATTTCTGAAAACTAGAGACCTAGCGGAATCCAAGGAGGGGTGACTTGCGGGGCTCGGACCAGGTTCTGTTACCCAGAATCCTTTGCAAACCTCAAAATTTGGCTAAAAAAACACATGTCCCTCACATTTTTGTGGCAGAAAGTTCTGGAATCTGAGAGGAGCTACAAATTTCCTTCCACCCAGCGTTCCCCCAAGTCTCCCGATAACAATGATACCTCACTTGCGTGGGTAGGCCTAGCGCTGGCGACAGGAAACACCCCAAAGCGCAACGTGGACACATCCTAAATTTTGGAAAAAAACAGAGGTGTTTTTTGCGAAGTGCCTACCTGTAGATTTTGGCCTCTAGCTCAGCCAGCACCTAGGGAAACCTACCAAACCTGTGCATTTCTGAAAACTAGAGACCTAGGGGAATCCAAGGAGGGGTGACTTGCGGGGCTCGGACCAGGTTCTGTTACCCAGAATCCTTTGCAAACCTCAAAATTTGGCTAAAAAAACAAATGTCCCTCACATTTTTGTGGCAGAAAGTTCTGGAATCTGAGAGGAGCTACAAATTTCCTTCCACCCAGCGTTCCCCCAAGTCTCCCGATAAAAATGATACCTCACTTGCGTGGGTAGGCCTAGCGCTGGCGACAGGAAACACCCCAAAGCGCAACGTGGACACATCCTAAATTTTGGAAAAAAACAGAGGTGTTTTTTGCGAAGTGCCTACCTGTAGATTTTGGCCTCTAACTCAGCCGGCACCTAGGGAAACCTACCAAACCTGTGCATTTCGGAAAACTAGAGACCTAGGGGAATCCAAGGAGGGGTGACTTGCGGGGCTCGGACCAGGTTCTGTTACCCAGAATCCTTTGCAAACCTTAAAATTTGGCTAAAAAAACACATGTTCCTCACATTTCTGTGGCAGAAAGTTCTGGAATCTGAGAGGAGCTACAAATTTCCTTCCATCCAGCGTTCCCCCAAGTCTCCCGATAAAAATGATACCTCACTTGCGTGGGTAGGCCTAGCGCCGGCGACAGGTAACACCCCAAAGCGCAACGTGGACACATCCTACATTTTGGAAAAAAACAGAGGTGTTTTTTGCGAAGTGCCTACCTGTAGATTTTGGCCTCTAGCTCAGCCGGCACCTAGGGAAACCTACCAAACTTGTTCATTTCTGAAAACTAGAGACCTAGCGGAATCCAAGGAGGGGTGACTTGCGGGGCTCTGACCAGGTTCTGTTACCCAGAATCCTTTGCAAACCTCAAAATTTGGCTAAAAAAACACATGTTCCTCACATTTCTGTGGCAGAAAGTTCTGGAATCTGAGAGGAGCTACAAATTTCCTTCCATCCAGCGTTCCCCCAAGTCTCCCGATAAAAATGATACCTCACTTGCGTGGGTAGGCCTAGCGCCGGCGACAGGTAACACCCCAAAGCGCAACGTGGACACATCCTACATTTTGGAAAAAAACAGAGGTGTTTTTTGCGAAGTGCCTACCTGTAGATTTTGGCCTCTAGCTCAGCCGGCACCTAGGGAAACCTACCAAACCTGTGCATTTCTGAAAACTAGAGACCTAGCGGAATCCAAGGAGGGGTGACTTGCGGGGCTCGGACCAGGTTCTGTTACCCAGAATCCTTTGCAAACCTCAAAATTTGGCTAAAAAAACACATGTCCCTCACATTTTTGTGGCAGAAAGTTCTGGAATCTGAGAGGAGCTACAAATTTCCTTCCACCCAGCGTTCCCCCAAGTCTCCCGATAACAATGATACCTCACTTGCGTGGGTAGGCCTAGCGCTGGCGACAGGAAACACCCCAAAGAGCAACGTGGACACATCCTAAATTTTGGAAAAAAACAGAGGTGTTTTTTGCGAAGTGCCTACCTGTAGATTTTGGCCTCTAGCTCAGCCAGCACCTAGGGAAACGTACCAAACCTGTGCATTTCTGAAAACTAGAGACCTAGGGGAATCCAAGGAGGGGTGACTTGCGGGGCTCGGACCAGGTTCCGTTACCCAGAATCCTTTGCAAACCTCAAAATTTGGCTAAAAAAAACAAATGTCCCTCACATTTTTGTGGCAGAAAGTTCTGGAATCTGAGAGGAGCTACAAATTTCCTTCCACCCAGCGTTCCCCCAAGTCTCCCGATAAAAATGATACCTCACTTGCGTGGGTAGGCCTAGCGCTGGCGACAGGAAACACCCCAAAGCGCAACGTGGACACATCCTAAATTTTGGAAAAAAACAGAGGTGTTTTTTGCGAAGTGCCTACCTGTAGAGTTTGGCCTCTAGCTCAGCCGGCACCTAGGGAAACCTACCAAACCTGTGCATTTCTGAAAACTAGAGACCTAGGGGAATCCAAGGAGGGGTGACTTGCGGGGCTCGGACCAGGTTCTGTTACCCAGAATCCTTTGCAAACCTCAAAATTTGGCTAAAAAAACACATCTTCCTCACATTTCTGTGGCAGAAAGTTCTGGAATCTGAGAGGAGCTACAAATTTCCTTCCACCCAGCGTTCCCCCAAGTCTCCCGATAACAATGATACCTCACTTGCGTGGGTAGGCCTAGCGCTGGCGACAGGAAACACCCCAAAGCGCAACGTGGACACATCCTAAATTTTGGAAAAAAACAGAGGTGTTTTTTGCGAAGTGCCTACCTGTAGATTTTGGCCTCTAACTCAGCCGGCACCTAGGGAAACCTACCAAACCTGTGCATTTCGGAAAACTAGAGACCTAGGGGAATCCAAGGAGGGGTGACTTGCGGGGCTCGGACCAGGTTCTGTTACCCAGAATCCTTTGCAAACCTTAAAATTTGGCTAAAAAAACACATGTTCCTCACATTTCTGTGGCAGAAAGTTCTGGAATCTGAGAGGAGCTACAAATTTCCTTCCATCCAGCGTTCCCCCAAGTCTCCCGATAAAAATGATACCTCACTTGCGTGGGTAGGCCTAGCGCCGGCGACAGGTAACACCCCAAAGCGCAACGTGGACACATCCTACATTTTGGAAAAAAACAGAGGTGTTTTTTGCGAAGTGCCTACCTGTAGATTTTGGCCTCTAGCTCAGCCGGCACCTAGGGAAACCTACCAAACTTGTGCATTTCTGAAAACTAGAGACCTAGCGGAATCCAAGGAGGGGTGACTTGCGGGGCTCTGACCAGGTTCTGTTACCCAGAATCCTTTGCAAACCTCAAAATTTGGCTAAAAAAACACATGTTCCTCACATTTCTGTGGCAGAAAGTTCTGGAATCTGAGAGGAGCTACAAATTTCCTTCCATCCAGCGTTCCCCCAAGTCTCCCGATAAAAATGATACCTCACTTGCGTGGGTAGGCCTAGCGCCGGCGACAGGTAACACCCCAAAGCGCAACGTGGACACATCCTACATTTTGGAAAAAAACAGAGGTGTTTTTTGCGAAGTGCCTACCTGTAGATTTTGGCCTCTAGCTCAGCCGGCACCTAGGGAAACCTACCAAACCTGTGCATTTCTGAAAACTAGAGACCTAGCGGAATCCAAGGAGGGGTGACTTGCGGGGCTCGGACCAGGTTCTGTTACCCAGAATCCTTTGCAAACCTCAAAATTTGGCTAAAAAAACACATGTCCCTCACATTTTTGTGGCAGAAAGTTCTGGAATCTGAGAGGAGCTACAAATTTCCTTCCACCCAGCGTTCCCCCAAGTCTCCCGATAACAATGATACCTCACTTGCGTGGGTAGGCCTAGCGCTGGCGACAGGAAACACCCCAAAGAGCAACGTGGACACATCCTAAATTTTGGAAAAAAACAGAGGTGTTTTTTGCGAAGTGCCTACCTGTAGATTTTGGCCTCTAGCTCAGCCAGCACCTAGGGAAACCTACCAAACCTGTGCATTTCTGAAAACTAGAGACCTAGGGGAATCCAAGGAGGGGTGACTTGCGGGGCTCGGACCAGGTTCCGTTACCCAGAATCCTTTGCAAACCTCAAAATTTGGCTAAAAAAACAAATGTCCCTCACATTTTTGTGGCAGAAAGTTCTGGAATCTGAGAGGAGCTACAAATTTCCCTCCACCCAGCGTTCCCCCAAGTCTCCCGATAAAAATGATACCTCACTTGCGTGGGTAGGCCTAGCGCTGGCGACAGGAAACACCCCAAAGCGCAACGTGGACACATCCTAAATTTTGGAAAAAAACAGAGGTGTTTTTTGCGAAGTGCCTACCTGTAGAGTTTGGCCTCTAGCTCAGCCGGCACCTAGGGAAACCTACCAAACCTGTGCATTTCTGAAAACTAGAGACCTAGGGGAATCCAAGGAGGGGTGACTTGCGGGGCTCGGACCAGGTTCTGTTACCCAGAATCCTTTGCAAACCTCAAAATTTGGCTAAAAAAACACATCTTCCTCACATTTCTGTGGCAGAAAGTTCTGGAATCTGAGAGGAGCTACAAATTTCCTTCCACCCAGCGTTCCCCCAAGTCTCCCGATAACAATGATACCTCACTTGCGTGGGTAGGCCTAGCGCTGGCGACAGGAAACACCCCAAAGCGCAACGTGGACACATCCTAAATTTTGGAAAAAAACAGAGGTGTTTTTTGCGAAGTGCCTACCTGTAGATTTTGGCCTCTAGCTCAGCCGGCACCTAGGGAAACCTACCAAACCTGTGCATTTCGGAAAACTAGAGACCTAGGGGAATCCAAGGAGGGGTGACTTGCGGGGCTCGGACCAGGTTCTGTTACCCAGAATCCTTTGCAAACCTCAAAATTTGGCTAAAAAAACACATGTCCCTCACATTTTTGTGGCAGAAAGTTCTGGAATCTGAGAGGAGCTACAAATTTCCTTCCACCCAGCGTTCCCCCAAGTCTCCCGATAACAATGATACCTCACTTGCGTGGGTAGGCCTAGCGCTGGCGACAGGAAACACCCCAAAGCGCAACGTGGACACATCCTAAATTTTGGAAAAAAACAGAGGTGTTTTTTGCGAAGTGCCTACCTGTAGATTTTGGCCTCTAGCTCAGCCGGCACCTAGGGAAACCTACCAAACCTGTGCATTTCTGAAAACTAGAGACCTAGGGGAATCCAAGGAGGGGTGACTTGCGGGGCTCGGACCAGGTTCTGTTACCCAGAATCCTTTGCAAACCTTAAAATTTGGCTAAAAAAACACATGTTCCTCACATTTCTGTGGCAGAAAGTTCTGGAATCTGAGAGGAGCTACAAATTTCCTTCCATCCAGCGTTCCCCCAAGTCTCCCGATAAAAATGATACCTCACTTGCGTGGGTAGGCCTAGCGCTGGCGACAGGAAACACCCCAAAGCGCAACGTGGACACATCCTAAATTTTGGAAAAAAACAGAGGTGTTTTTTGCGAAGTGCCTACCTGTAGATTTTGGCCTCTAGCTCAGCCAGCACCTAGGGAAACCTACCAAACCTGTGCATTTCTGAAAACTAGAGACCTAGGGGAATCCAAGGAGGGGTGACTTGCGGGGCTCGGACCAGGTTCTGTTACCCAGAATCCTTTGCAAACCTCAAAATTTGGCTAAAAAAACAAATGTCCCTCACATTTTTGTGGCAGAAAGTTCTGGAATCTGAGAGGAGCTACAAATTTCCTTCCACCCAGCGTTCCCCCAAGTCTCCCGATAAAAATGATACCTCACTTGCGTGGGTAGGCCTAGCGCTGGCGACAGGAAACACCCCAAAGCGCAACGTGGACACATCCTAAATTTTGGAAAAAAACAGAGGTGTTTTTTGCGAAGTGCCTACCTGTAGATTTTGGCCTCTAACTCAGCCGGCACCTAGGGAAACCTACCAAACCTGTGCATTTCGGAAAACTAGAGACCTAGGGGAATCCAAGGAGGGGTGACTTGCGGGGCTCGGACCAGGTTCTGTTACCCAGAATCCTTTGCAAACCTTAAAATTTGGCTAAAAAAACACATGTTCCTCACATTTCTGTGGCAGAAAGTTCTGGAATCTGAGAGGAGCTACAAATTTCCTTCCATCCAGCGTTCCCCCAAGTCTCCCGATAAAAATGATACCTCACTTGCGTGGGTAGGCCTAGCGCCGGCGACAGGTAACACCCCAAAGCGCAACGTGGACACATCCTACATTTTGGAAAAAAACAGAGGTGTTTTTTGCGAAGTGCCTACCTGTAGATTTTGGCCTCTAGCTCAGCCGGCACCTAGGGAAACCTACCAAACTTGTTCATTTCTGAAAACTAGAGACCTAGCGGAATCCAAGGAGGGGTGACTTGCGGGGCTCTGACCAGGTTCTGTTACCCAGAATCCTTTGCAAACCTCAAAATTTGGCTAAAAAAACACATGTTCCTCACATTTCTGTGGCAGAAAGTTCTGGAATCTGAGAGGAGCTACAAATTTCCTTCCATCCAGCGTTCCCCCAAGTCTCCCGATAAAAATGATACCTCACTTGCGTGGGTAGGCCTAGCGCCGGCGACAGGTAACACCCCAAAGCGCAACGTGGACACATCCTACATTTTGGAAAAAAACAGAGGTGTTTTTTGCGAAGTGCCTACCTGTAGATTTTGGCCTCTAGCTCAGCCGGCACCTAGGGAAACCTACCAAACCTGTGCATTTCTGAAAACTAGAGACCTAGCGGAATCCAAGGAGGGGTGACTTGCGGGGCTCGGACCAGGTTCTGTTACCCAGAATCCTTTGCAAACCTCAAAATTTGGCTAAAAAAACACATGTCCCTCACATTTTTGTGGCAGAAAGTTCTGGAATCTGAGAGGAGCTACAAATTTCCTTCCACCCAGCGTTCCCCCAAGTCTCCCGATAACAATGATACCTCACTTGCGTGGGTAGGCCTAGCGCTGGCGACAGGAAACACCCCAAAGAGCAACGTGGACACATCCTAAATTTTGGAAAAAAACAGAGGTGTTTTTTGCGAAGTGCCTACCTGTAGATTTTGGCCTCTAGCTCAGCCAGCACCTAGGGAAACGTACCAAACCTGTGCATTTCTGAAAACTAGAGACGTAGGGGAATCCAAGGAGGGGTGACTTGCGGGGCTCGGACCAGGTTCCGTTACCCAGAATCCTTTGCAAACCTCAAAATTTGGCTAAAAAAACAAATGTCCCTCACATTTTTGTGGCAGAAAGTTCTGGAATCTGAGAGGAGCTACAAATTTCCTTCCACCCAGCGTTCCCCCAAGTCTCCCGATAAAAATGATACCTCACTTGCGTGGGTAGGCCTAGCGCTGGCGACAGGAAACACCCCAAAGCGCAACGTGGACACATCCTAAATTTTGGAAAAAAACAGAGGTGTTTTTTGCGAAGTGCCTACCTGTAGAGTTTGGCCTCTAGCTCAGCCGGCACCTAGGGAAACCTACCAAACCTGTGCATTTCTGAAAACTAGAGACCTAGGGGAATCCAAGGAGGGGTGACTTGCGGGGCTCGGACCAGGTTCTGTTACCCAGAATCCTTTGCAAACCTCAAAATTTGGCTAAAAAAACACATCTTCCTCACATTTCTGTGGCAGAAAGTTCTGGAATCTGAGAGGAGCTACAAATTTCCTTCCACCCAGCGTTCCCCCAAGTCTCCCGATAACAATGATACCTCACTTGCGTGGGTAGGCCTAGCGCTGGCGACAGGAAACACCCCAAAGCGCAACGTGGACACATCCTAAATTTTGGAAAAAAACAGAGGTGTTTTTTGCGAAGTGCCTACCTGTAGATTTTGGCCTCTAACTCAGCCGGCACCTAGGGAAACCTACCAAACCTGTGCATTTCGGAAAACTAGAGACCTAGGGGAATCCAAGGAGGGGTGACTTGCGGGGCTCGGACCAGGTTCTGTTACCCAGAATCCTTTGCAAACCTTAAAATTTGGCTAAAAAAACACATGTTCCTCACATTTCTGTGGCAGAAAGTTCTGGAATCTGAGAGGAGCTACAAATTTCCTTCCATCCAGCGTTCCCCCAAGTCTCCCGATAAAAATGATACCTCACTTGCGTGGGTAGGCCTAGCGCCGGCGACAGGTAACACCCCAAAGCGCAACGTGGACACATCCTACATTTTGGAAAAAAACAGAGGTGTTTTTTGCGAAGTGCCTACCTGTAGATTTTGGCCTCTAGCTCAGCCGGCACCTAGGGAAACCTACCAAACTTGTGCATTTCTGAAAACTAGAGACCTAGCGGAATCCAAGGAGGGGTGACTTGCGGGGCTCTGACCAGGTTCTGTTACCCAGAATCCTTTGCAAACCTCAAAATTTGGCTAAAAAAACACATGTTCCTCACATTTCTGTGGCAGAAAGTTCTGGAATCTGAGAGGAGCTACAAATTTCCTTCCATCCAGCGTTCCCCCAAGTCTCCCGATAAAAATGATACCTCACTTGCGTGGGTAGGCCTAGCGCCGGCGACAGGTAACACCCCAAAGCGCAACGTGGACACATCCTACATTTTGGAAAAAAACAGAGGTGTTTTTTGCGAAGTGCCTACCTGTAGATTTTGGCCTCTAGCTCAGCCGGCACCTAGGGAAACCTACCAAACCTGTGCATTTCTGAAAACTAGAGACCTAGCGGAATCCAAGGAGGGGTGACTTGCGGGGCTCGGACCAGGTTCTGTTACCCAGAATCCTTTGCAAACCTCAAAATTTGGCTAAAAAAACACATGTCCCTCACATTTTTGTGGCAGAAAGTTCTGGAATCTGAGAGGAGCTACAAATTTCCTTCCACCCAGCGTTCCCCCAAGTCTCCCGATAACAATGATACCTCACTTGCGTGGGTAGGCCTAGCGCTGGCGACAGGAAACACCCCAAAGAGCAACGTGGACACATCCTAAATTTTGGAAAAAAACAGAGGTGTTTTTTGCGAAGTGCCTACCTGTAGATTTTGGCCTCTAGCTCAGCCAGCACCTAGGGAAACCTACCAAACCTGTGCATTTCTGAAAACTAGAGACCTAGGGGAATCCAAGGAGGGGTGACTTGCGGGGCTCGGACCAGGTTCCGTTACCCAGAATCCTTTGCAAACCTCAAAATTTGGCTAAAAAAACAAATGTCCCTCACATTTTTGTGGCAGAAAGTTCTGGAATCTGAGAGGAGCTACAAATTTCCTTCCACCCAGCGTTCCCCCAAGTCTCCCGATAAAAATGATACCTCACTTGCGTGGGTAGGCCTAGCGCTGGCGACAGGAAACACCCCAAAGCGCAACGTGGACACATCCTAAATTTTGGAAAAAAACAGAGGTGTTTTTTGCGAAGTGCCTACCTGTAGAGTTTGGCCTCTAGCTCAGCCGGCACCTAGGGAAACCTACCAAACCTGTGCATTTCTGAAAACTAGAGACCTAGGGGAATCCAAGGAGGGGTGACTTGCGGGGCTCGGACCAGGTTCTGTTACCCAGAATCCTTTGCAAACCTCAAAATTTGGCTAAAAAAACACATCTTCCTCACATTTCTGTGGCAGAAAGTTCTGGAATCTGAGAGGAGCTACAAATTTCCTTCCACCCAGCGTTCCCCCAAGTCTCCCGATAACAATGATACCTCACTTGCGTGGGTAGGCCTAGCGCTGGCGACAGGAAACACCCCAAAGCGCAACGTGGACACATCCTAAATTTTGGAAAAAAACAGAGGTGTTTTTTGCGAAGTGCCTACCTGTAGATTTTGGCCTCTAGCTCAGCCGGCACCTAGGGAAACCTACCAAACCTGTGCATTTCGGAAAACTAGAGACCTAGGGGAATCCAAGGAGGGGTGACTTGCGGGGCTCGGACCAGGTTCTGTTACCCAGAATCCTTTGCAAACCTCAAAATTTGGCTAAAAAAACACATGTCCCTCACATTTTTGTGGCAGAAAGTTCTGGAATCTGAGAGGAGCTACAAATTTCCTTCCACCCAGCGTTCCCCCAAGTCTCCCGATAACAATGATACCTCACTTGCGTGGGTAGGCCTAGCGCTGGCGACAGGAAACACCCCAAAGCGCAACGTGGACACATCCTAAATTTTGGAAAAAAACAGAGGTGTTTTTTGCGAAGTGCCTACCTGTAGATTTTGGCCTCTAGCTCAGCCGGCACCTAGGGAAACCTACCAAACCTGTGCATTTCGGAAAACTAGAGACCTAGGGGAATCCAAGGAGGGGTGACTTGCGGGGCTCGGACCAGGTTCTGTTACCCAGAATCCTTTGCAAACCTCAAAATTTGGCTAAAAAAACACATGTTCCTCACATTTCTGTGGCAGAAAGTTCTGGAATCTGAGAGGAGCTACAAATTTCCTTCCATCCAGCGTTCCCCCAAGTCTCCCGATAAAAATGATACCTCACTTGCGTGGGTAGGCCTAGCGCCGGCGACAGGTAACACCCCAAAGCGCAACGTGGACACATCCTACATTTTGGAAAAAAACAGAGGTGTTTTTTGCGAAGTGCCTACCTGTAGATTTTGGCCTCTAGCTCAGCCGGCACCTAGGGAAACCGACCAAACCTGTGCATTTCTGAAAACTAGAGACCTAGCGGAATCCAAGGAGGGGTGACTTGCGGGGCTCGGACCAGGTTCTATTACCCAGAATCCTTTGCAAACCTCAAAATTTGGCTAAAAAAACACATGTTCCTCACATTTCTGTGGCAGAAAGTTCTGGAATCTGAGAGGAGCTACAAATTTCCTTCCACCCAGCGTTCCCCCAAGTCTCCCGATAAAAATGATACCTCACTTGCGTGGGTAGGCCTAGCGCCGGCGACAGGAAACACCCCAAAGCGCAACGTGGACACATCCTAAATTTTGGAAAAAAACAGAGGTGTTTTTTGCGAAGTGCCTACCTGTAGATTTTGGCCTCTAGCTCAGCCGGCACCTAGGGAAACCTACCAAACCTGTGCATTTCTGAAAACTAGAGACCTAGGGGAATCCAAGGAGGTGTGACTTGCGGGGCTCGGACCAGGTTCTGTTACCCAGAATCCTTTGCAAACCTCAAAATTTGGCTAAAAAAACACATGTCCCTCACATTTTTGTGGCAGAAAGTTCTGGAATCTGAGAGGAGCTACAAATTTCCTTCCACCCAGCGTTCCCCCAAGTCTCCCGATAAAAATGATACCTCACTTGCGTGGGTAGGCCTAGCGCTGGCTACAGGAAACACCCCAAAGCGCAACGTGGACACATCCTAAATTTTGGAAAAAAACAGAGGTGTTTTTTGCGAAGTGCCTACCTGTAGATTTTGGCCTCTAGCTCAGCCGGCACCTAGGGAAACCTACCAAACCTGTGCATTTCTGAAAACTAGAGACCTAGGGGAATCCAAGGAGGGGTGACTTGCGGGGCTCTGACCAGGTTCTGTTACCCAGAATCCTTTGCAAACCTCAAAATTTGGCTAAAAAAACAAATGTCCCTCACATTTTTGTGGCAGAGAGTTCTGGAATCTGAGAGGAGCTACAAATTTCCTTGCACCCAGCGTTCCCCCAAGTCTCCCGATAAAAATGATACCTCACTTGCGTGGGTAGGCCTAGCGCTGGCGACAGGAAACACCCCAAAGCGCAACGTGGACACATCCTAAATTTTGGAATAAAACAGAGGTGTTTTTTGCGAAGTTCCTACCTGTAGATTTTGGCCTCTAGCTCAGCCGGCACCTAGGGAAACCTACCAAACCTGTGCATTTCGGAAAACTAGAGACCTAGGGGAATCCAAGGAGGGGTGACTTGCGGGGCTCTGACCAGGTTCTGTTACCCAGAATCCTTTGCAAACCTCAAAATTTGGCTAAAAAAACACATGTTTCTCACATTTCTGTGGCAGAAAGTTCTGGAATCTGAGAGGAGCTACAAATTTCCTTCCATCCAGCGTTCCCCCAAGTCTCCCGATAAAAATGATACCTCACTTGCGTGGGTAGGCCTAGCGCCGGCGACAGGTAACACCCCAAAGCGCAACGTGGACACATCCTACATTTTGGAAAAAAACAGAGGTGTTTTTTGCGAAGTGCCTACCTGTAGATTTTGGCCTCTAGCTCAGCCGGCACCTAGGGAAACCTACCAAACCTGTGCATTTCTGAAAACTAGAGACCTAGCGGAATCCAAGGAGGGGTGACTTGCGGGGCTCGGACCAGGTTCTGTTACCCAGAATCCTTTGCAAACCTCAAAATTTGGCTAAAAAAACACATGTCCCTCACATTTTTGTGGCAGAAAGTTCTGGAATCTGAGAGGAGCTACAAATTTCCTTCCACCCAGCGTTCCCCCAAGTCTCCCGATAAGAATGATACCTCACTTGCGTGGGTAGGCCTAGCGCTGGCGACAGGAAACACCCCAAAGCGCAACGTGGACACATCCTAAATTTTGGAAAAAAACAGAGGTGTTTTTTGCGAAGTGCCTACCTGTAGATTTTGGCCTCTAGCTCAGCCGGCACCTAGGGAAACCTACCAAACCTGTGCATTTCTGAAAACTAGAGACCTAGGGGAATCCAAGGAGGTGTGACTTGCGGGGCTCGGACCAGGTTCTGTTACCCAGAATCCTTTGCAAACCTCAAAATTTGGCTAAAAAAACACATGTCCCTCACATTTTTGTGGCAGAAAGTTCTGGAATCTGAGAGGAGCTACAAATTTCCTTCCACCCAGCGTTCCCCCAAGTCTCCCGATAAAAATGATACCTCACTTGCGTGGGTAGGCCTAGCGCTGGCGACAGGAAACACCCCAAAGCGCAACGTGGACACATCCTAAATTTTGGAAAAAAACAGAGGTGTTTTTTGCGAAGTGCCTACCTGTAGATTTTGGCCTCTAGCTCAGCCGGCACCTAGGGAAACCTACCAAACCTGTGCATTTCTGAAAACTAGAGACCTAGGGGAATCCAAGGAGGGGTGACTTGCGGGGCTCTGACCAGGTTCTGTTACCCAGAATCCTTTGCAAACCTCAAAATTTGGCTAAAAAAACAAATGTCCCTCACATTTTTGTGGCAGAGAGTTCTGGAATCTGAGAGGAGCTACAAATTTCCTTGCACCCAGCGTTCCCCCAAGTCTCCCGATAAAAATGATACCTCACTTGCGTGGGTAGGCCTAGCGCTGGCGACAGGAAACACCCCAAAGCGCAACGTGGACACATCCTAAATTTTGGAATAAAACAGAGGTGTTTTTTGCGAAGTTCCTACCTGTAGATTCTGGCCTCTAGCTCAGCCGGCACCTAGGGAAACCTACCAAACCTGTGCATTTCGGAAAACTAGAGACCTAGGGGAATCCAAGGAGGGGTGACTTGCAGGCTCTGACCAGGTTCTGTTACCCAGAATCCTTTGCAAACCTCAAAATTTGGCTAAAAAAACACATGTTCCTCACATTTCTGTGGCAGAAAGTTCTGGAATCTGAGAGGAGCTACAAATTTCCTTCCATCCAGCGTTCCCCCAAGTCTCCCGATAAAAATGATACCTCACTTGCGTGGGTAGGCCTAGCGCCGGCGACAGGTAACACCCCAAAGCGCAACGTGGACACATCCTACATTTTGGAAAAAAACAGAGGTGTTTTTTGCGAAGTGCCTACCTGTAGATTTTGGCCTCTAGCTCAGCCGGCACCTAGGGAAACCTACCAAACCTGTGCATTTCTGAAAACTAGAGACCTAGCGGAATCCAAGGAGGGGTGACTTGCGGGGCTCGGACCAGGTTCTGTTACCCAGAATCCTTTGCAAACCTCAAAATTTGGCTAAAAAAACACATGTCCCTCACATTTTTGTGGCAGAAAGTTCTGGAATCTGAGAGGAGCTACAAATTTCCTTCCACCCAGCGTTCCCCCAAGTCTCCCGATAACAATGATACCTCACTTGCGTGGGTAGGCCTAGCGCTGGCGACAGGAAACACCCCAAAGCGCAACGTGGACACATCCTAAATTTTGGAAAAAAACAGAGGTGTTTTTTGCGAAGTGCCTACCTGTAGATTTTGGCCTCTAGCTCAGCCAGCACCTAGGGAAACCTACCAAACCTGTGCATTTCTGAAAACTAGAGACCTAGGGGAATCCAAGGAGGGGTGACTTGCGGGGCTCGGACCAGGTTCCGTTACCCAGAATCCTTTGCAAACCTCAAAATTTGGCTAAAAAAACAAATGTCCCTCACATTTTTGTGGCAGAAAGTTCTGGAATCTGAGAGGAGCTACAAATTTCCTTCCACCCAGCGTTCCCCCAAGTCTCCCGATAAAAATGATACCTCACTTGCGTGGGTAGGCCTAGCGCTGGCGACAGGAAACACCCCAAAGCGCAACGTGGACACATCCTAAATTTTGGAAAAAAACAGAGGTGTTTTTTGCGAAGTGCCTACCTGTAGAGTTTGGCCTCTAGCTCAGCCGGCACCTAGGGAAACCTACCAAACCTGTGCATTTCTGAAAACTAGAGACATAGGGGAATCCATGGAGGGGTGACTTGCGGGGCTCGGACCAGGTTCTGTTACCCAGAATCCTTTGCAAACCTCAAAATTTGGCTAAAAAAACACATGTTCCTCACATTTCTGTGGCAGAAAGTTCTGGAATCTGAGAGGAGCTACAAATTTCCTTCCACCCAGCGTTCCCCCAAGTCTCCCGATAAAAATGATACCTCACTTGCGTGGGTAGGCCTAGCGCCGGCGACAGGAAACACCCCAAAGCGCAACGTGGACACATCCTAAATTTTGGAAAAAAACAGAGGTGTTTTTTGCGAAGTGCCTACCTGTAGATTTTGGCCTCTAGCTCAGCCGGCACCTAGGGAAACCTACCAAACCTGTGCATTTCGGAAAACTAGAGACCTAGGGGAATCCAAGGAGGGGTGACTTGCGGGGCTCGGACCAGGTTCTGTTACCCAGAATCCTTTGCAAACCTCAAAATTTGGCTAAAAAAACACATGTTCCTCACATTTCTGTGGCAGAAAGTTCTGGAATCTGAGAGGAGCTACAAATTTCCTTCCATCCAGCGTTCCCCCAAGTCTCCCGATAAAAATGATACCTCACTTGCGTGGGTAGGCCTAGCGCCGGCGACAGGTAACACCCCAAAGCGCAACGTGGACACATCCTACATTTTGGAAAAAAACAGAGGTGTTTTTTGCGAAGTGCCTACCTGTAGATTTTGGCCTCTAGCTCAGCCGGCACCTAGGGAAACCTACCAAACCTGTGCATTTCTGAAAACTAGAGACCTAGCGGAATCCAAGGAGGGGTGACTTGCGGGGCTCGGACCAGGTTCTGTTACCCAGAATCCTTTGCAAACCTCAAAATTTGGCTAAAAAAACACATGTCCCTCACATTTTTGTGGCAGAAAGTTCTGGAATCTGAGAGGAGCTACAAATTTCCTTCCACCCAGCGTTCCCCCAAGTCTCCCGATAACAATGATACCTCACTTGCGTGGGTAGGCCTAGCGCTGGCGACAGGAAACACCCCAAAGCGCAACGTGGACACATCCTAAATTTTGGAAAAAAACAGAGGTGTTTTTTGCAAAGTGCCTACCTGTAGATTTTGGCCTCTAGCTCAGCCGGCACCTAGGGAAACCTACCAAACCTGTGCATTTCGGAAAAGTAGAGACCTAGGGGAATCCAAGGAGGGGTGACTTGCGGGGCTCGGACCAGGTTCTGTTACCCAGAATCCTTTGCAAACCTCAAAATTTGGCTAAAAAAACACATGTTCCTCACATTTCTGTGGCAGAAAGTTCTGGAATCTGAGAGGAGCTACAAATTTCCTTCCATCCAGCGTTCCCCCAAGTCTCCCGATAAAAATGATACCTCACTTGCGTGGGTAGGCCTAGCGCCGGCGACAGGTAACACCCCAAAGCGCAACGTGGACACATCCTAAATTTTGGAAAAAAACAGAGGTGTTTTTTGTAAAGTGCCTACCTGTAGATTTTGGCCTCTAGCTCAGCCGGCACCTAGGGAAACCTACCAAACCTGTGCATTTCGGAAAAGTAGAGACCTAGGGGAATCCAAGGAGGGGTGACTTGCGGGGCTCGGACCAGGTTCTGTTACCCAGAATCCTTTGCAAACCTCAAAATTTGGCTAAAAAAACACATGTTCCTCACATTTCTGTGGCAGAAAGTTCTGGAATCTGAGAGGAGCTACAAATTTCCTTCCATCCAGCGTTCCCCCAAGTCTCCCGATAAAAATGATACCTCACTTGCGTGGGTAGGCCTAGCGCCGGCGACAGGTAACACCCCAAAGCGCAACGTGGACACATCCTACATTTTGGAAAAAAACAGAGGTGTTTTTTGCGAAGTGCCTACCTGTAGATTTTGGCCTCTAGCTCAGCCGGCACCTAGGGAAACCTACCAAACCTGTGCATTTCTGAAAACTAGAGACCTAGCGGAATCCAAGGAGGGGTGATTTGCGGGGCTCGGACCAGGTTCTATTACCCAGAATCCTTTGCAAACCTCAAAATTTGGCTAAAAAAACACATGTTCCTCACATTTCTGTGGCAGAAAGTTCTGGAATCTGAGAGGAGCTACAAATTTCCTTCCACCCAGCGTTCCCCCAAGTCTCCCGATAACAATGATACCTCACTTGCGTGGGTAGGCCTAGCGCTGGCGACAGGAAACACCCCAAAGCGCAACGTGGACACATCCTAAATTTTGGAAAAAAACAGAGGTGTTTTTTGCGAAGTGCCTACCTGTAGATTTTGGCCTCTAGCTCAGCCAGCACCTAGGGAAACCTACCAAACCTGTGCATTTCTGAAAACTAGAGACCTAGGGGAATCCAAGGAGGGGTGACTTGCGGGGCTCGGACCAGGTTCTGTTACCCAGAATCCTTTGCAAACCTCAAAATTTGGCTAAAAAAACAAATGTCCCTCACATTTTTGTGGCAGAAAGTTCTGGAATCTGAGAGGAGCTACAAATTTCCTTCCACCCAGCGTTCCCCCAAGTCTCCCGATAAAAATGATACCTCACTTGCGTGGGTAGGCCTAGCGCTGGCGACAGGAAACACCCCAAAGCGCAACGTGGACACATCCTAAATTTTGGAAAAAAACAGAGGTGTTTTTTGCGAAGTGCCTACCTGTAGATTTTGGCCTCTAGCTCAGCCGGCACCTAGGGAAACCTACCAAACCTGTGCATTTCGGAAAACTAGAGACCTAGGGGAATCCAAGGAGGGGTGACTTGCGGGGCTCGGACCAGGTTCTGTTACCCAGAATCCTTTGCAAACCTCAAAATTTGGCTAAAAAAACACATGTTCCTCACATTTCTGTGGCAGAAAGTTCTGGAATCTGAGAGGAGCTACAAATTTCCTTCCATCCAGCGTTCCCCCAAGTCTCCCGATAAAAATGATACCTCACTTGCGTGGGTAGGCCTAGCGCCGGCGACAGGTAACAAACCAAAGCGCAACGTGGACACATCCTACATTTTGGAAAAAAACAGAGGTGTTTTTTGCGAAATGCCTACCTGTAGATTTTGGCCTCTAGCTCAGCCGGCACCTAGGGAAACCTACCAAACCTGTGCATTTCGGAAAACTAGAGACCTAGGGGAATCCAAGGAGGGGTGACTTGCGGGGCTCGGACCAGGTTCTGTTACCCAGAATCCTTTGCAAACCTCAAAATTTGGCTAAAAAAACACATGTTCCTCACATTTCTGTGGCAGAAAGTTCTGGAATCTGAGAGGAGCTACAAATTTCCTTCCATCCAGCGTTCCCCCAAGTCTCCCGATAAAAATGATACCTCACTTGCGTGGGTAGGCCTAGCGCCGGCGACAGGTAACAAACCAAAGCGCAACGTGGACACATCCTACATTTTGGAAAAAAACAGAGGTGTTTTTTGCGAAATGCCTACCTGTAGATTTTGGCCTCTAGCTCAGCCGGCACCTAGGGAAACCTACCAAACCTGTGCATTTCGGAAAACTAGAGACGTAGGGGAATCCAAGGAGGGGTGAGTTGCGGGGCTCTGACCAGGTTCTGTTACCCAGAATCCTTTGCAAACCTCAAAATTTGGCTAAAAAAACACATGTTCCTCACATTTCTGTGGCAGAAAGTTCTGGAATCTGAGAGGAGCTACAAATTTCCTTCCATCCAGCGTTCCCCCAAGTCTCCCGATAAAAATGATACCTCATTTGCGTGGGTAGGCCTAGCGCCGGCGACAGGTAACACCCCAAAGCGCAACGTGGACACATCCTAAATTTTGGAAAAAAACAGAGGTGTTTTTTGCGAAGTGCCTACCTGTAGATTTTGGCCTCTAGCTCAGCCGGCACCTAGGGAAACCTACCAAACCTGTGCATTTCGGAAAACTAGAGACGTAGGGGAATCCAAGGAGGGGTGAGTTGCGGGGCTCTGACCAGGTTCTGTTACCCAGAATCCTTTGCAAACCTCAAAATTTGGCTAAAAAAACACATGTTCCTCACATTTCTGTGGCAGAAAGTTCTGGAATCTGAGAGGAGCTACAAATTTCCTTCCATCCAGCGTTCCCCCAAGTCTCCCGATAAAAATGATACCTCACTTGCGTGGGTAGGCCTAGCGCCGGCGACAGGTAACACCCCAAAGCGCAACGTGGACACATCCTAAATTTTGGAAAAAAACAGAGGTGTTTTTTGCGAAGTGCCTACCTGTAGATTTTGGCCTCTAGCTCAGCCGGCACCTAGGGAAACCTACCAAACCTGTGCATTTCTGAAAACTAGAGACCTAGCGGAATCCAAGGAGGGATGACTTGCGGGGCTCGGACCAGGTTCTGTTACCCAGAATCCTTTGCAAACCTCAAAATTTGGCTAAAAAAACACATGTCCCTCACATTTTTGTGGCAGAAAGTTCTGGAATCTGAGAGGAGCTACAAATTTCCTTCCACCCAGCGTTCCCCCAAGTCTCCCGATAACAATGATACCTCACTTGCGTGGGTAGGCCTAGCGCTGGCGACAGGAAACACCCCAAAGCGCAACGTGGACACATCCTAAATTTTGGAAAAAAACAGAGGTGTTTTTTGCGAAGTGCCTACCTGTAGATTTTGGCCTCTAGCTCAGCCAGCACCTAGGGAAACCTACCAAACCTGTGCATTTCTGAAAACTAGAGACCTAGGGGAATCCAAGGAGGGGTGACTTGCGGGGCTCGGACCAGGTTCCGTTACCCAGAATCCTTTGCAAACCTCAAAATTTGGCTTAAAAAACAAATGTCCCTCACATTTTTGTGGCAGAAAGTTCTGGAATCTGAGAGGAGCTACAAATTTCCTTCCACCCAGCGTTCCCCCAAGTCTCCCGATAAAAATGATACCTCACTTGCGTGGGTAGGCCTAGCGCTGGCGACAGGAAACACCCCAAAGCGCAACGTGGACACATCCTAAATTTTGGAAAAAAACAGAGGTGTTTTTTGCGAAGTGCCTACCTGTAGAGTTTGGCCTCTAGCTCAGCCGGCACCTAGGGAAACCTACCAAACCTGTGCATTTCTGAAAACTAGAGACCTAGGGGAATCCAAGGAGGGGTGACTTGCGGGGCTCGGACCAGTTTCTGTTACCCAGAATCCTTTGCAAACCTCAAAATTTGGCTAAAAAAACACATGTTCCTCACATTTCTGTGGCAGAAAGTTCTGGAATCTGAGAGGAGCTACAAATTTCCTTCCACCCAGCGTTCCCCCAAGTCTCCCGATAAAAATGATACCTCACTTGCGTGGGTAGGCCTAGCGCCGGCGACAGGAAACACCCCAAAGCGCAACGTGGACACATCCTAAATTTTGGAAAAAAACAGAGGTGTTTTTTGCGAAGTGCCTACCTGTAGATTTTGGCCTCTAGCTCAGCCGGCACCTAGGGAAACCTACCAAACCTGTACATTTCGGAAAACTAGAGACGTAGGGGAATCCAAGGAGGGGTGACTTGCGGGGCTCTGACCAGGTTCTGTTACCCAGAATCCTTTGCAAACCTCAAAATTTGGCTAAAAAAACACATGTTCCTCACATTTCTGTGGCAGAAAGTTCTGGAATCTGAGAGGAGCTACAAATTTCCTTCCACCCAGCGTTCCCCCAAGTCTCCCGATAACAATGATACCTCACTTGCGTGGGTAGGCCTAGCGCTGGCGACAGGAAACACCCCAAAGCGCAACGTGGACACATCCTAAATTTTGGAAAAAAACAGAGGTGTTTTTTGCAAAGTGCCTACCTGTAGATTTTGGCCTCTAGCTCAGCCGGCACCTAGGGAAACCTACCAAACCTGTGCATTTCGGAAAAGTAGAGACCTAGGGGAATCCAAGGAGGGGTGACTTGCGGGGCTCGGACCAGGTTCTGTTACCCAGAATCCTTTGCAAACCTCAAAATTTGGCTAAAAAAACACATGTTCCTCACATTTCTGTGGCAGAAAGTTCTGGAATCTGAGAGGAGCTACAAATTTCCTTCCATCCAGCGTTCCCCCAAGTCTCCCGATAAAAATGATACCTCACTTGCGTGGGTAGGCCTAGCGCCGGCGACAGGTAACACCCCAAAGCGCAACGTGGACACATCCTAAATTTTGGAAAAAAACAGAGGTGTTTTTTGTAAAGTGCCTACCTGTAGATTTTGGCCTCTAGCTCAGCCGGCACCTAGGGAAACCTACCAAACCTGTGCATTTCGGAAAAGTAGAGACCTAGGGGAATCCAAGGAGGGGTGACTTGCGGGGCTCGGACCAGGTTCTGTTACCCAGAATCCTTTGCAAACCTCAAAATTTGGCTAAAAAAACACATGTTCCTCACATTTCTGTGGCAGAAAGTTCTGGAATCTGAGAGGAGCTACAAATTTCCTTCCATCCAGCGTTCCCCCAAGTCTCCCGATAAAAATGATACCTCACTTGCGTGGGTAGGCCTAGCGCCGGCGACAGGTAACACCCCAAAGCGCAACGTGGACACATCCTACATTTTGGAAAAAAACAGAGGTGTTTTTTGCGAAGTGCCTACCTGTAGATTTTGGCCTCTAGCTCAGCCGGCACCTAGGGAAACCTACCAAACCTGTGCATTTCTGAAAACTAGAGACCTAGCGGAATCCAAGGAGGGGTGATTTGCGGGGCTCGGACCAGGTTCTATTACCCAGAATCCTTTGCAAACCTCAAAATTTGGCTAAAAAAACACATGTTCCTCACATTTCTGTGGCAGAAAGTTCTGGAATCTGAGAGGAGCTACAAATTTCCTTCCACCCAGCGTTCCCCCAAGTCTCCCGATAACAATGATACCTCACTTGCGTGGGTAGGCCTAGCGCTGGCGACAGGAAACACCCCAAAGCGCAACGTGGACACATCCTAAATTTTGGAAAAAAACAGAGGTGTTTTTTGCGAAGTGCCTACCTGTAGATTTTGGCCTCTAGCTCAGCCAGCACCTAGGGAAACCTACCAAACCTGTGCATTTCTGAAAACTAGAGACCTAGGGGAATCCAAGGAGGGGTGACTTGCGGGGCTCGGACCAGGTTCTGTTACCCAGAATCCTTTGCAAACCTCAAAATTTGGCTAAAAAAACAAATGTCCCTCACATTTTTGTGGCAGAAAGTTCTGGAATCTGAGAGGAGCTACAAATTTCCTTCCACCCAGCGTTCCCCCAAGTCTCCCGATAAAAATGATACCTCACTTGCGTGGGTAGGCCTAGCGCTGGCGACAGGAAACACCCCAAAGCGCAACGTGGACACATCCTAAATTTTGGAAAAAAACAGAGGTGTTTTTTGCGAAGTGCCTACCTGTAGATTTTGGCCTCTAGCTCAGCCGGCACCTAGGGAAACCTACCAAACCTGTGCATTTCGGAAAACTAGAGACCTAGGGGAATCCAAGGAGGGGTGACTTGCGGGGCTCGGACCAGGTTCTGTTACCCAGAATCCTTTGCAAACCTCAAAATTTGGCTAAAAAAACACATGTTCCTCACATTTCTGTGGCAGAAAGTTCTGGAATCTGAGAGGAGCTACAAATTTCCTTCCATCCAGCGTTCCCCCAAGTCTCCCGATAAAAATGATACCTCACTTGCGTGGGTAGGCCTAGCGCCGGCGACAGGTAACAAACCAAAGCGCAACGTGGACACATCCTACATTTTGGAAAAAAACAGAGGTGTTTTTTGCGAAATGCCTACCTGTAGATTTTGGCCTCTAGCTCAGCCGGCACCTAGGGAAACCTACCAAACCTGTGCATTTCGGAAAACTAGAGACGTAGGGGAATCCAAGGAGGGGTGAGTTGCGGGGCTCTGACCAGGTTCTGTTACCCAGAATCCTTTGCAAACCTCAAAATTTGGCTAAAAAAACACATGTTCCTCACATTTCTGTGGCAGAAAGTTCTGCAATCTGAGAGGAGCTACAAATTTCCTTCCATCCAGCGTTCCCCCAAGTCTCCCGATAAAAATGATACCTCACTTGCGTGGGTAGGCCTAGCGCCGGCGACAGGTAACACCCCAAAGCGCAACGTGGACACATCCTAAATTTTGGAAAAAAACAGAGGTGTTTTTTGCGAAGTGCCTACCTGTAGATTTTGGCCTCTAGCTCAGCCGGCACCTAGGGAAACCTACCAAACCTGTGCATTTCGGAAAACTAGAGACGTAGGGGAATCCAAGGAGGGGTGAGTTGCGGGGCTCTGACCAGGTTCTGTTACCCAGAATCCTTTGCAAACCTCAAAATTTGGCTAAAAAAACACATGTTCCTCACATTTCTGTGGCAGAAAGTTCTGGAATCTGAGAGGAGCTACAAATTTCCTTCCATCCAGCGTTCCCCCAAGTCTCCCGATAAAAATGATACCTCACTTGCGTGGGTAGGCCTAGCGCCGGCGACAGGTAACACCCCAAAGCGCAACGTGGACACATCCTAAATTTTGGAAAAAAACAGAGGTGTTTTTTGCGAAGTGCCTACCTGTAGATTTTGGCCTCTAGCTCAGCCGGCACCTAGGGAAACCTACCAAACCTGTGCATTTCTGAAAACTAGAGACCTAGCGGAATCCAAGGAGGGATGACTTGCGGGGCTCGGACCAGGTTCTGTTACCCAGAATCCTTTGCAAACCTCAAAATTTGGCTAAAAAAACACATGTCCCTCACATTTTTGTGGCAGAAAGTTCTGGAATCTGAGAGGAGCTACAAATTTCCTTCCACCCAGCGTTCCCCCAAGTCTCCCGATAACAATGATACCTCACTTGCGTGGGTAGGCCTAGCGCTGGCGACAGGAAACACCCCAAAGCGCAACGTGGACACATCCTAAATTTTGGAAAAAAACAGAGGTGTTTTTTGCGAAGTGCCTACCTGTAGATTTTGGCCTCTAGCTCAGCCAGCACCTAGGGAAACCTACCAAACCTGTGCATTTCTGAAAACTAGAGACCTAGGGGAATCCAAGGAGGGGTGACTTGCGGGGCTCGGACCAGGTTCCGTTACCCAGAATCCTTTGCAAACCTCAAAATTTGGCTTAAAAAACAAATGTCCCTCACATTTTTGTGGCAGAAAGTTCTGGAATCTGAGAGGAGCTACAAATTTCCTTCCACCCAGCGTTCCCCCAAGTCTCCCGATAAAAATGATACCTCACTTGCGTGGGTAGGCCTAGCGCTGGCGACAGGAAACACCCCAAAGCGCAACGTGGACACATCCTAAATTTTGGAAAAAAACAGAGGTGTTTTTTGCGAAGTGCCTACCTGTAGAGTTTGGCCTCTAGCTCAGCCGGCACCTAGGGAAACCTACCAAACCTGTGCATTTCTGAAAACTAGAGACCTAGGGGAATCCAAGGAGGGGTGACTTGCGGGGCTCGGACCAGTTTCTGTTACCCAGAATCCTTTGCAAACCTCAAAATTTGGCTAAAAAAACACATGTTCCTCACATTTCTGTGGCAGAAAGTTCTGGAATCTGAGAGGAGCTACAAATTTCCTTCCACCCAGCGTTCCCCCAAGTCTCCCGATAAAAATGATACCTCACTTGCGTGGGTAGGCCTAGCGCCGGCGACAGGAAACACCCCAAAGCGCAACGTGGACACATCCTAAATTTTGGAAAAAAACAGAGGTGTTTTTTGCGAAGTGCCTACCTGTAGATTTTGGCCTCTAGCTCAGCCGGCACCTAGGGAAACCTACCAAACCTGTACATTTCGGAAAACTAGAGACGTAGGGGAATCCAAGGAGGGGTGACTTGCGGGGCTCTGACCAGGTTCTGTTACCCAGAATCCTTTGCAAACCTCAAAATTTGGCTAAAAAAACACATGTTCCTCACATTTCTGTGGCAGAAAGTTCTGGAATCTGAGAGGAGCTACAAATTTCCTTCCATCCAGCGTTCCCCCAAGTCTCCCGATAAAAATGATACCTCACTTGCGTGGGTAGGCCTAGCGCTGGCGACAGGTAACACCCCAAAGCGCAACGTGGACACATCCTAAATTTTGGAAAAAAACAGAGGTGTTTTTTGCGAAGTGCCTACCTGTAGATTTTGGCCTCTAGCTCAGCCGGCACCTAGGGAAACCTACCAAACCTGTGCATTTCGGAAAACTAGAGACCTAGGGGAATCCAAGGAGGGGTGACTTGCGGGGCTCGGACCAGGTTCTGTTACCCAGAATCCTTTGCAAACCTCAAAATTTGGCTAAAAAAACACATGTTCCTCACATTTCTGTGGCAGAAAGTTCTGGAATCTGAGAGGAGCTACAAATTTCCTTCCATCCAGCGTTCCCCCAAGTCTCCCGATAACAATGATACCTCACTTGCGTGGGTAGGCCTAGCGCTGGCGACAGGAAACACCCCAAAGCGCAACGTGGACACATCCTAAATTTTGGAAAAAAACAGAGGTGTTTTTTGCGAAGTGCCTACCTGTAGATTTTGGCCTCTAGCTCAGCCAGCACCTAGGGAAACCTACCAAACCTGTGCATTTCTGAAAACTAGAGACCTAGGGGAATCCAAGGAGGGGTGACTTGCGGGGCTCGGACCAGGTTCCGTTACCCAGAATCCTTTGCAAACCTCAAAATTTGGCTTAAAAAACAAATGTCCCTCACATTTTTGTGGCAGAAAGTTCTGGAATCTGAGAGGAGCTACAAATTTCCTTCCACCCAGCGTTCCCCCAAGTCTCCCGATAAAAATGATACCTCACTTGCGTGGGTAGGCCTAGCGCTGGCGACAGGAAACACCCCAAAGCGCAACGTGGACACATCCTAAATTTTGGAAAAAAACAGAGGTGTTTTTTGCGAAGTGCCTACCTGTAGAGTTTGGCCTCTAGCTCAGCCGGCACCTAGGGAAACCTACCAAACCTGTGCATTTCTAAAAACTAGAGACCTAGGGGAATCCAAGGAGGGGTGACTTGCGGGGCTCGGACCAGTTTCTGTTACCCAGAATCCTTTGCAAACCTCAAAATTTGGCTAAAAAAACACATGTTCCTCACATTTCTGTGGCAGAAAGTTCTGGAATCTGAGAGGAGCTACAAATTTCCTTCCACCCAGCGTTCCCCCAAGTCTCCCGATAAAAATGATACCTCACTTGCGTGGGTAGGCCTAGCGCCGGCGACAGGAAACACCCCAAAGCGCAACGTGGACACATCCTAAATTTTGGAAAAAAACAGAGGTGTTTTTTGCGAAGTGCCTACCTGTAGATTTTGGCCTCTAGCTCAGCCGGCACCTAGGGAAACCTACCAAACCTGTGCATTTCGGAAAACTAGAGACGTAGGGGAATCCAAGGAGGGGTGACTTGCGGGGCTCTGACCAGGTTCTGTTACCCAGAATCCTTTGCAAACCTCAAAATTTGGCTAAAAAAACACATGTTCCTCACATTTCTGTGGCAGAAAGTTCTGGAATCTGAGAGGAGCTACAAATTTCCTTCCATCCAGCGTTCCCCCAAGTCTCCCGATAAAAATGATACCTCACTTGCGTGGGTAGGCCTAGCGCCGGCGACAGGTAACACCCCAAAGCGCAACGTGGACACATCCTAAATTTTGGAAAAAAACAGAGGTGTTTTTTGCGAAGTGCCTACCTGTAGATTTTGGCCTCTAGCTCAGCCGGCACCTAGGGAAACCTACCAAACCTGTGCATTTCTGAAAACTAGAGACCTAGCGGAATCCAAGGAGGGATGACTTGCGGGGCTCGGACCAGGTTCTGTTACCCAGAATCCTTTGCAAACCTCAAAATTTGGCTAAAAAAACACATGTCCCTCACATTTTTGTGGCAGAAAGTTCTGGAATCTGAGAGGAGCTACAAATTTCCTTCCACCCAGCGTTCCCCCAAGTCTCCCGATAACAATGATACCTCACTTGCGTGGGTAGGCCTAGCGCTGGCGACAGGAAACACCCCAAAGCGCAACGTGGACACATCCTAAATTTTGGAAAAAAACAGAGGTGTTTTTTGCGAAGTGCCTACCTGTAGATTTTGGCCTCTAGCTCAGCCGGCACCTAGGGAAACCTACCAAACCTGTGCATTTTGGAAAACTAGAGACCTAGGGGAATCCAAGGAGGGGTGACTTGCGGGGCTCGGACCAGGTTCTGTTACCCAGAATCCTTTGCAAACCTCAAAATTTGGCTAAAAAAACACATGTTCCTCACATTTCTGTGGCAGAAAGTTCTGGAATCTGAGAGGAGCTACAAATTTCCTTCCATCCAGCGTTCCCCCAAGTCTCCCGATAAAAATGATACCTCACTTGCGTGGGTAGGCCTAGCGCCGGCGACAGGTAACACCCCAAAGCGCAACGTGGACACATCCTACATTTTGGAAAAAAACAGAGGTGTTTTTTGCGAAGTGCCTACCTGTAGATTTTGGCCTCTAGCTCAGCCGGCACCTAGGGAAGCCTACCAAACCTGTGCATTTCTGAAAACTAGAGACCTAGCGGAATCCAAGGAGGGGTGACTTGCGGGGCTCGGACCAGGTTCTGTTACCCAGAATCCTTTGCAAACCTCAAAATTTGGCTAAAAAAACACATGTTCCTCACATTTCTGTGGCAGAAAGTTCTGGAATCTGAGAGGAGCTACAAATTTCCTTCCACCCAGCGTTCCCCCAAGTCTCCCGATAAAAATGATACCTCACTTGCGTGGGTAGGCCTAGCGCCGGCGACAGGAAACACCCCAAAGCGCAACGTGGACACATCCTAAATTTTGGAAAAAAACAGAGGTGTTTTTTGCGAAGTGCCTACCTGTAGATTTTGGCCTCTAGCTCAGCCGGCACCTAGGGAAACCTACCAAACCTGTGCATTTCTGAAAACTAGAGACCTAGGGGAATCCAAGGAGGCGTGACTTGCGGGGCTCGGACCAGGTTCTGTTACCCAGTATCCTTTGCAAACCTCAAAATTTGGCTAAAAAAACACATGTCCCTCACATTTTTGTGGCAGAAAGTTCTGGAATCTGAGAGGAGCTACAAATTTCCTTCCACCCAGCGTTCCCCCAAGTCTCCCGATAAAAATGATACCTCACTTGCGTGGGTAGGCCTAGCGCTGGCGACAGGAAACACCCCAAAGCGCAACGTGGACACATCCTAAATTTTGGAAAAAAACAGAGGTGTTTTTTGCGAAGTGCCTACCTGTAGATTTTGGCCTCTAGCTCAGCCGGCACCTAGGGAAACCTACCAAACTTGTGCATTTCTGAAAACTAGAGACCTAGGGGAATCCAAGGAGGGGTGACTTGCGGGGCTCGGACCAGGTTCTGTTACCCAGAATCCTTTGCAAACCTCAAAATTTGGCTAAAAAAACACATGTTCCTCACATTTCTGTGGCAGAAAGTTCTGGAATCTGAGAGGAGCTACAAATTTCCTTTCATCCAGCGTTCCCCCAAGTCTCCCGATAAAAATGATACCTCACTTGCGTGGGTAGGCCTAGCGCTGGCGACAGGAAACACCCCAAAGCGCAACGTGGACACATCCTAAATTTTGGAAAAAAACAGAGGTGTTTTTTGCGAAGTGCCTACCTGTAGATTTTGGCCTCTAGCTCAGCCGGCACCTAGGGAAACCTACCAAACCTGTGCATTTCGGAAAACTAGAGACGTAGGGGAATCCAAGGAGGGGTGAGTTGCGGGGCTCTGACCAGGTTCTGTTACCCAGAATCCTTTGCAAACCTCAAAATTTGGCTAAAAAAACACATGTTCCTCACATTTCTGTGGCAGAAAGTTCTGGAATCTGAGAGGAGCTACAAATTTCCTTCCATCCAGCGTTCCCCCAAGTCTCCCGATAAAAATGATACCTCACTTGCGTGGGTAGGCCTAGCGCCGGCGACAGGTAACACCCCAAAGCGCAACGTGGACACATCCTACATTTTGGAAAAAAACAGAGGTGTTTTTTGCGAAGTGCCTACCTGTAGATTTTGGCCTCTAGCTCAGCCGGCACCTAGGGAAACCTACCAAACCTGTGCATTTCTGAAAACTAGAGACCTAGCGGAATCCAAGGAGGGATGACTTGCGGGGCACGGACCAGGTTCTGTTACCCAGAATCCTTTGCAAACCTCAAAATTTGGCTAAAAAAACACATGTCCCTCACATTTTTGTGGCAGAAAGTTCTGGAATCTGAGAGGAGCTACAAATTTCCTTCCACCCAGCGTTCCCCCAAGTCTCCCGATAACAATGATACCTCACTTGCGTGGGTAGGCCTAGCGCTGGCGACAGGAAACACCCCAAAGCGCAACGTGGACACATCCTAAATTTTGGAAAAAAACAGAGGTGTTTTTTGCGAAGTGCCTACCTGTAGATTTTGGCCTCTAGCTCAGCCAGCACCTAGGGAAACCTACCAAACCTGTGCATTTCTGAAAACTAGAGACCTAGGGGAATCCAAGGAGGGGTGACTTGCGGGGCTCGGACCAGGTTCCGTTACCCAGAATCCTTTGCAAACCTCAAAATTTGGCTTAAAAAACAAATGTCCCTCACATTTTTGTGGCAGAAAGTTCTGGAATCTGAGAGGAGCTACAAATTTCCTTCCACCCAGCGTTCCCCCAAGTCTCCCGATAAAAATGATACCTCACTTGCGTGGGTAGGCCTAGCGCTGGCGACAGGAAACACCCCAAAGCGCAACGTGGACACATCCTAAATTTTGGAAAAAAACAGAGGTGTTTTTTGCGAAGTGCCTACCTGTAGAGTTTGGCCTCTAGCTCAGCCGGCACCTAGGGAAACCTACCAAACCTGTGCATTTCTGAAAACTAGAGACCTAGGGGAATCCAAGGAGGGGTGACTTGCGGGGCTCGGACCAGTTTCTGTTACCCAGAATCCTTTGCAAACCTCAAAATTTGGCTAAAAAAACACATGTTCCTCACATTTCTGTGGCAGAAAGTTCTGGAATCTGAGAGGAGCTACAAATTTCCTTCCACCCAGCGTTCCCCCAAGTCTCCCGATAAAAATGATACCTCACTTGCGTGGGTAGGCCTAGCGCCGGCGACAGGAAACACCCCAAAGCGCAACGTGGACACATCCTAAATTTTGGAAAAAAACAGAGGTGTTTTTTGCGAAGTGCCTACCTGTAGATTTTGGCCTCTAGCTCAGCCGGCACCTAGGGAAACCTACCAAACCTGTGCATTTCGGAAAACTAGAGACGTAGGGGAATCCAAGGAGGGGTGACTTGCGGGGCTCTGACCAGGTTCTGTTACCCAGAATCCTTTGCAAACCTCAAAATTTGGCTAAAAAAACACATGTTCCTCACATTTCTGTGGCAGAAAGTTCTGGAATCTGAGAGGAGCTACAAATTTCCTTCCTTCCAGCGTTCCCCCAAGTCTCCCGATAAAAATGATACCTCACTTGCGTGGGTAGGCCTAGCGCCGGCGACAGGAAACACCCCAAAGCGCAACGTGGACACATCCTAAATTTTGGAAAAAAACAGAGGTGTTTTTTGCGAAGTGCCTACCTGTAGATTTTGGCCTCTAGCTCAGCCGGCACCTAGGGAAACCTACCAAACCTGTGCATTTCTGAAAACTAGAGACCTAGCGGAATCCAAGGAGGGATGACTTGCGGGGCTCGGACCAGGTTCTGTTACCCAGAATCCTTTGCAAACCTCAAAATTTGGCTAAAAAAACACATGTCCCTCACATTTTTGTGGCAGAAAGTTCTGGAATCTGAGAGGAGCTACAAATTTCCTTCCACCCAGCGTTCCCCCAAGTCTCCCGATAAGAATGATACCTCACTTGCGTGGGTAGGCCTAGCGCTGGCGACAGGAAACACCCCAAAGCGCAACGTGGACACATCCTAAATTTTGGAAAAAAACAGAGGTGTTTTTTGCGAAGTGCCTGCCTGTAGATTTTGGCCTCTAGCTCAGCCGGCACCTAGGGAAACCTACCAAACCTGTGCATTTTGGAAAACTAGAGACCTAGGGGAATCCAAGGAGGGGTGACTTGCGGGGCTCGGACCAGGTTCTGTTACCCAGAATCCTTTGCAGACCTCAAAATTTGGCTAAAAAAACACATGTTCCTCACATTTCTGTGGCAGAAAGTTCTGGAATCTGAGAGGAGCTACAAATTTCCTTCCATCCAGCGTTCCCCCAAGTCTCCCGATAAAAATGATACCTCACTTGCGTGGGTAGGCCTAGCGCCGGCGACAGGTAACACCCCAAAGCGCAACGTGGACACATCCTACATTTTGGAAAAAAACAGGTGTTTTTTGCGAAGTGCCTACCTGTAGATTTTGGCCTCTAGCTCAGCCGGCACCTAGGGAAGCCTACCAAACCTGTGCATTTCTGAAAACTAGAGACCTAGCGGAATCCAAGGAGGGGTGACTTGCGGGGCTCGGACCAGGTTCTGTTACCCAGAATCCTTTGCAAACCTCAAAATTTGGCTAAAAAAACACATGTTCCTCACATTTCTGTGGCAGAAAGTTCTGGAATCTGAGAGGAGCTACAAATTTCCTTCCACCCAGCGTTCCCCCAAGTCTCCCGATAAAAATGATACCTCACTTGCGTGGGTAGGCCTAGCGCCGGCGACAGGAAACACCCCAAAGCGCAACGTGGACACATCCTAAATTTTGGAAAAAAACAGAGGTGTTTTTTGCGAAGTGCCTACCTGTAGATTTTGGCCTCTAGCTCAGCCGGCACCTAGGGAAACCTACCAAACCTGTGCATTTCTGAAAACTAGAGACCTAGGGGAATCCAAGGAGGCGTGACTTGCGGGGCTCGGACCAGGTTCTGTTACCCAGTATCCTTTGCAAACCTCAAAATTTGGCTAAAAAAACACATGTCCCTCACATTTTTGTTGCAGAAAGTTCTGGAATCTGAGAGGAGCTACAAATTTCCTTCCACCCAGCGTTCCCCCAAGTCTCCCGATAAAAATGATACCTCACTTGCGTGGGTAGGCCTAGCGCTGGCGACAGGAAACACCCCAAAGCGCAACGTGGACACATCCTAAATTTTGGAAAAAAACAGAGGTGTTTTTTGCGAAGTGCCTACCTGTAGATTTTGGCCTCTAGCTCAGCCGGCACCTAGGGAAACCTACCAAACCTGTGCATTTCTGAAAACTAGAGACCTAGGGGAATCCAAGGAGGGGTGACTTGCGGGGCTCGGACCAGGTTCTGTTACCCAGAATCCTTTGCAAACCTCAAAATTTGGCTAAAAAAACACATGTTCCTCACATTTCTGTGGCAGAAAGTTCTGGAATCTGAGAGGAGCTACAAATTTCCTTCCATCCAGCGTTCCCCCAAGTCTCCCGATAAAAATGATACCTCACTTGCGTGGGTAGGCCTAGCGCCGGCGACAGGTAACACCCCAAAGCGCAACGTGGACACATCCTACATTTTGGAAAAAAACAGAGGTGTTTTTTGCGAAGTGCCTACCTGTAGATTTTGGCCTCTAGCTCAGCCGGCACCTAGGGAAGCCTACCAAACCTGTGCATTTCTGAAAACTAGAGACCTAGCGGAATCCAAGGAGGGGTGACTTGCGGGGCTCGGACCAGGTTCTGTTACCCAGAATCCTTTGCAAACCTCAAAATTTGGCTAAAAAAACACATGTTCCTCACATTTCTGTGGCAGAAAGTTCTGGAATCTGAGAGGAGCTACAAATTTCCTTCCACCCAGCGTTCCCCCAAGTCTCCCGATAAAAATGATACCTCACTTGCGTGGGTAGGCCTAGCGCCGGCGACAGGTAACACCCCAAAGCGCAACGTGGACACATCCTACATTTTGGAAAAAAACAGAGGTGTTTTTTGCGAAGTGCCTACCTGTAGATTTTGGCCTCTAGCTCAGCCGGCACCTAGGGAAACCTACCAAACCTGTGCATTTCTGAAAACTAGAGACCTAGCGGAATCCAAGGAGGGGTGACTTGCGGGGCTCGGACCAGGTTCTGTTACCCAGAATCCTTTGCAAACCTCAAAATTTGGCTAAAAAAACACATGTCCCTCACATTTTTGTGGCAGAAAGTTCTGGAATCTGAGAGGAGCTACAAATTTCCTTCCACCCAGCGTTCCCCCAAGTCTCCCGATAACAATGATACCTCACTTGCGTGGGTAGGCCTAGCGCTGGCGACAGGAAACACCCCAAAGCGCAACGTGGACACATCCTAAATTTTGGAAAAAAACAGAGGTGTTTTTTGCGAAGTGCCTACCTGTAGATTTTGGCCTCTAGCTCAGCCAGCACCTAGGGAAACCTACCAAACCTGTGCATTTCTGAAAACTAGAGACCTAGGGGAATCCAAGGAGGGGTGACTTGCGGGGCACGGACCAGGTTCTGTTACCCAGAATCCTTTGCAAACCTCAAAATTTGGCTAAAAAAACAAATGTCCCTCACATTTTTGTGGCAGAAAGTTCTGGAATCTGAGAGGAGCTACAAATTTCCTTCCACCCAGCGTTCCCCCAAGTCTCCCGATAAAAATGATACCTCACTTGCGTGGGTAGGCCTAGCGCTGGCGACAGGAAAAACCCCAAAGCGCAACGTGGACACATCCTAAATTTTGGAAAAAAACAGAGGTGTTTTTTGCGAAGTGCCTACCTGTAGATTTTGGCCTCTAGCTCAGCCGGCACCTAGGGAAACCTACCAAACCTGTGCATTTCGGAAAACTAGAGACGTAGGGGAATCCAAGGAGGGGTGACTTGCGGGGCTCTGACCAGGTTCTGTTACCCAGAATCCTTTGCAAACCTCAAAATTTGGCTAAAAAAACACATGTTCCTCACATTTCTGTGGCAGAAAGTTCTGGAATCTGAGAGGAGCTACAAATTTCCATCCATCAAGCGTTCCCCCAAGTCTCCCGATAAAAATGATACCTCACTTGCGTGGGTAGGCCTAGCGCCGGCGACAGGTAACACCCCAAAGCGCAACGTGGACACATCCTACATTTTGGAAAAAAACAGAGGTGTTTTTTGCGAAGTGCCTACCTGTAGATTTTGGCCTCTAGCTCAGCCGGCACCTAGGGAAACCTACCAAACCTGTGCATTTCTGAAAACTAGAGACCTAGCGGAATCCAAGGAGGGGTGACTTGCGGGGCTCGGACCAGGTTCTGTTTCCCAGAATCCTTTGCAAACCTCAAAATTTGGCTAAAAAAACACATGTCCCTCACACTTTTGTGGCAGAAAGTTCTGGAATCTGAGAGGAGCTACAAATTTCCTTCCACCCAGCGTTCCCCCAAGTCTCCCGATAACAATGATACCTCACTTGCGTGGGTAGGCCTAGCGCTGGCGACAGGAAACACCCCAAAGCGCAACGTGGACACATCCTAAATTTTGGAAAAAAACAGAGGTGTTTTTTGCGAAGTGCCTACCTGTAGATTTTGGCCTCTAGCTCAGCCAGCACCTAGGGAAACCTACCAAACCTGTGCATTTCTGAAAACTAGAGACCTAGGGGAATCCAAGGAGGGGTGACTTGCGGGGCTCGGACCAGGTTCTGTTACCCAGAATCCTTTGCAAACCTCAAAATTTGGCTAAAAAAACAAATGTCCCTCACATTTTTGTGGCAGAAAGTTCTGGAATCTGAGAGGAGCTACAAATTTCCTTCCACCCAGCGTTCCCCCAAGTCTCCCGATAAAAATGATACCTCACTTGCGTGGGTAGGCCTAGCGCTGGCGACAGGAAAAACCCCAAAGCGCAACGTGGACACATCCTAAATTTTGGAAAAAAACAGAGGTGTTTTTTGCGAAGTGCCTACCTGTAGATTTTGGCCTCTAGCTCAGCCGGCACCTAGGGAAACCTACCAAACCTGTGCATTTCGGAAAACTAGAGACGTAGGGGAATCCAAGGAGGGGTGACTTGCGGGGCTCTGACCAGGTTCTGTTACCCAGAATCCTTTGCAAACCTCAAAATTTGGCTAAAAAAACACATGTTCCTCACATTTCTGTGGCAGAAAGTTCTGGAATCTGAGAGGAGCTACAAATTTCCATCCATCCAGCGTTCCCCCAAGTCTCCCGATAAAAATGATACCTCACTTGCGTGGGTAGGCCTAGCGCCGGCGACAGGTAACACCCCAAAGCGCAACGTGGACACATCCTACATTTTGGAAAAAAACAGAGGTGTTTTTTGCGAAGTGCCTACCTGTAGATTTTGGCCTCTAGCTCAGCCGGCACCTAGGGAAACCTACCAAACCTGTGCATTTCTGAAAACTAGAGACCTAGCGGAATCCAAGGAGGGGTGACTTGCGGGGCTCGGACCAGGTTCTGTTTCCCAGAATCCTTTGCAAACCTCAAAATTTGGCTAAAAAAACACATGTCCCTCACACTTTTGTGGCAGAAAGTTCTGGAATCTGAGAGGAGCTACAAATTTCCTTCCACCCAGCGTTCCCCCAAGTCTCCCGATAACAATGATACCTCACTTGCGTGGGTAGGCCTAGCGCTGGCGACAGGAAACACCCCAAAGCGCAACGTGGACA
Source organism: Pleurodeles waltl (assembly GCF_031143425.1). Taxonomy (NCBI): domain Eukaryota; kingdom Metazoa; phylum Chordata; class Amphibia; order Caudata; family Salamandridae; genus Pleurodeles; species Pleurodeles waltl. Next base: position 40,138 of record NW_027150101.1, on the reverse strand, counting down.
CATCCTAAATTTTGGAAAAAAACAGAGGTGTTTTTTGCGAAGTGCCTACCTGTAGATTTTGGCCTCTAGCTCAGCCAGCACCTAGGGAAACCTACCAAACCTGTGCATTTCTGAAAACTAGAGACCTAGGGGAATCCAAGGAGGGGTGACTTGCGGGGCTCGGACCAGGTTCCGTTACCCAGAATCCTTTGCAAACCTCAAAATTTGGCTAAAAAAACAAATGTCCCTCACATTTTTGTGGCAGAAAGTTCTGGAATCTGAGAGGAGCTACAAATTTCCTTCCATCCAGCGTTCCCCCAAGTCTCCCGATAAAAATGATACCTCACTTGCGTGGGTAGGCCTAGCGCCGGCGACAGGTAACACCCCAAAGCGCAACGTGGACACATCCTACATTTTGGAAAAAAACAGAGGTGTTTTTTGCGAAGTGCCTACCTGTAGATTTTGGCCTCTAGCTCAGCCGGCACCTAGGGAAACCTACCAAACCTGTGCATTTCTGAAAACTAGAGACCTAGCGGAATCCAAGGAGGGGTGACTTGCGGGGCTCGGACCAGGTTCTGTTACCCAGAATCCTTTGCAAACCTCAAAATTTGGCTAAAAAAACACATGTCCCTCACATTTTTGTGGCAGAAAGTTCTGGAATCTGAGAGGAGCTACAAATTTCCTTCCACCCAGCGTTCCCCCAAGTCTCCCGATAACAATGATACCTCACTTGCGTGGGTAGGCCTAGCGCTGGCGACAGGAAACACCCCAAAGCGCAACGTGGACACATCCTAAATTTTGGAAAAAAACAGAGGTGTTTTTTGCGAAGTGCCTACCTGTAGATTTTGGCCTCTAGCTCAGCCAGCACCTAGGGAAACCTACCAAACCTGTGCATTTCTGAAAACTAGAGACCTAGGGGAATCCAAGGAGGGGTGACTTGCGGGGCTCGGACCAGGTTCTGTTACCCAGAATCCTTTGCAAACCTCAAAATTTGGCTAAAAAAACAAATGTCCCTCACATTTTTGTGGCAGAAAGTTCTGGAATCTGAGAGGAGCTACAAATTTCCTTCCACCCAGCGTTCCCCCAAGTCTCCCGATAAAAATGATACCTCACTTGCGTGGGTAGGCCTAGCGCTGGCGACAGGAAAAACCCCAAAGCGCAACGTGGACACATCCTAAATTTTGGAAAAAAACAGAGGTGTTTTTTGCGAAGTGCCTACCTGTAGATTTTGGCCTCTAGCTCAGCCGGCACCTAGGGAAACCTACCAAACCTGTGCATTTCGGAAAACTAGAGACGTAGGGGAATCCAAGGAGGGGTGACTTGCGGGGCTCTGACCAGGTTCTGTTACCCAGAATCCTTTGCAAACCTCAAAATTTGGCTAAAAAAACACATGTTCCTCACATTTCTGTGGCAGAAAGTTCTGGAATCTGAGAGGAGCTACAAATTTCCTTCCATCCAGCGTTCCCCCAAGTCTCCCGATAAAAATGATACCTCACTTGCGTGGGTAGGCCTAGCGCCGGCGACAGGTAACACCCCAAAGCGCAACGTGGACACATCCTACATTTTGGAAAAAAACAGAGGTGTTTTTTGCGAAGTGCCTACCTGTAGATTTTGGCCTCTAGCTCAGCCGGCACCTAGGGAAACCTACCAAACCTGTGCATTTCTGAAAACTAGAGACCTAGCGGAATCCAAGGAGGGGTGACTTGCGGGGCTCGGACCAGGTTCTGTTTCCCAGAATCCTTTGCAAACCTCAAAATTTGGCTAAAAAAACACATGTCCCTCACACTTTTGTGGCAGAAAGTTCTGGAATCTGAGAGGAGCTACAAATTTCCTTCCACCCAGCGTTCCCCCAAGTCTCCCGATAACAATGATACCTCACTTGCGTGGGTAGGCCTAGCGCTGGCGACAGGAAACACCCCAAAGCGCAACGTGGACACATCCTAAATTTTGGAAAAAAACAGAGGTGTTTTTTGCGAAGTGCCTACCTGTAGATTTTGGCCTCTAGCTCAGCCAGCACCTAGGGAAACCTACCAAACCTGTGCATTTCTGAAAACTAGAGACCTAGGGGAATCCAAGGAGGGGTGACTTGCGGGGCTCGGACCAGGTTCCGTTACCCAGAATCCTTTGCAAACCTCAAAATTTGGCTAAAAAAACAAATGTCCCTCACATTTTTGTGGCAGAAAGTTCTGGAATCTGAGAGGAGCTACAAATTTCCTTCCACCCAGCGTTCCCCCAAGTCTCCCGATAAAAATGATACCTCACTTGCGTGGGTAGGCCTAGCGCTGGCGACAGGAAACACCCCAAAGCGCAACGTGGACACATCCTAAATTTTGGAAAAAAACAGAGGTGTTTTTTGCGAAGTGCCTACCTGTAGAGTTTGGCCTCTAGCTCAGCCGGCACCTAGGGAAACCTACCAAACCTGTGCATTTCTGAAAACTAGAGACCTAGGGGAATCCAAGGAGGGGTGACTTGCGGGGCTCGGACCAGTTTCTGTTACCCAGAATCCTTTGCAAACCTCAAAATTTGGCTAAAAAAACACATGTTCCTCACATTTCTGTGGCAGAAAGTTCTGGAATCTGAGAGGAGCTACAAATTTCCTTCCACCCAGCGTTCCCCCAAGTCTCCCGATAAAAATGATACCTCACTTGCGTGGGTAGGCCTAGCGCCGGCGACAGGAAACACCCCAAAGCGCAACGTGGACACATCCTAAATTTTGGAAAAAAACAGAGGTGTTTTTTGCGAAGTGCCTACCTGTAGATTTTGGCCTCTAGCTCAGCCGGCACCTAGGGAAACCTACCAAACCTGTACATTTCGGAAAACTAGAGACGTAGGGGAATCCAAGGAGGGGTGACTTGCGGGGCTCTGACCAGGTTCTGTTACCCAGAATCCTTTGCAAACCTCAAAATTTGGCTAAAAAAACACATGTTCCTCACATTTCTGTGGCAGAAAGTTCTGGAATCTGAGAGGAGCTACAAATTTCCTTCCACCCAGCGTTCCCCCAAGTCTCCCGATAACAATGATACCTCACTTGCGTGGGTAGGCCTAGCGCTGGCGACAGGAAACACCCCAAAGCGCAACGTGGACACATCCTAAATTTTGGAAAAAAACAGAGGTGTTTTTTGCAAAGTGCCTACCTGTAGATTTTGGCCTCTAGCTCAGCCGGCACCTAGGGAAACCTACCAAACCTGTGCATTTCGGAAAAGTAGAGACCTAGGGGAATCCAAGGAGGGGTGACTTGCGGGGCTCGGACCAGGTTCTGTTACCCAGAATCCTTTGCAAACCTCAAAATTTGGCTAAAAAAACACATGTTCCTCACATTTCTGTGGCAGAAAGTTCTGGAATCTGAGAGGAGCTACAAATTTCCTTCCATCCAGCGTTCCCCCAAGTCTCCCGATAAAAATGATACCTCACTTGCGTGGGTAGGCCTAGCGCCGGCGACAGGTAACACCCCAAAGCGCAACGTGGACACATCCTAAATTTTGGAAAAAAACAGAGGTGTTTTTTGTAAAGTGCCTACCTGTAGATTTTGGCCTCTAGCTCAGCCGGCACCTAGGGAAACCTACCAAACCTGTGCATTTCGGAAAAGTAGAGACCTAGGGGAATCCAAGGAGGGGTGACTTGCGGGGCTCGGACCAGGTTCTGTTACCCAGAATCCTTTGCAAACCTCAAAATTTGGCTAAAAAAACACATGTTCCTCACATTTCTGTGGCAGAAAGTTCTGGAATCTGAGAGGAGCTACAAATTTCCTTCCATCCAGCGTTCCCCCAAGTCTCCCGATAAAAATGATACCTCACTTGCGTGGGTAGGCCTAGCGCCGGCGACAGGTAACACCCCAAAGCGCAACGTGGACACATCCTACATTTTGGAAAAAAACAGAGGTGTTTTTTGCGAAGTGCCTACCTGTAGATTTTGGCCTCTAGCTCAGCCGGCACCTAGGGAAACCTACCAAACCTGTGCATTTCTGAAAACTAGAGACCTAGCGGAATCCAAGGAGGGGTGATTTGCGGGGCTCGGACCAGGTTCTATTACCCAGAATCCTTTGCAAACCTCAAAATTTGGCTAAAAAAACACATGTTCCTCACATTTCTGTGGCAGAAAGTTCTGGAATCTGAGAGGAGCTACAAATTTCCTTCCACCCAGCGTTCCCCCAAGTCTCCCGATAACAATGATACCTCACTTGCGTGGGTAGGCCTAGCGCTGGCGACAGGAAACACCCCAAAGCGCAACGTGGACACATCCTAAATTTTGGGAAAAAACAGAGGTGTTTTTTGCGAAGTGCCTACCTGTAGATTTTGGCCTCTAGCTCAGCCAGCACCTAGGGAAACCTACCAAACCTGTGCATTTCTGAAAACTAGAGACCTAGGGGAATCCAAGGAGGGGTGACTTGCGGGGCTCGGACCAGGTTCTGTTACCCAGAATCCTTTGCAAACCTCAAAATTTGGCTAAAAAAACAAATGTCCCTCACATTTTTGTGGCAGAAAGTTCTGGAATCTGAGAGGAGCTACAAATTTCCTTCCACCCAGCGTTCCCCCAAGTCTCCCGATAAAAATGATACCTCACTTGCGTGGGTAGGCCTAGCGCTGGCGACAGGAAACACCCCAAAGCGCAACGTGGACACATCCTAAATTTTGGAAAAAAACAGAGGTGTTTTTTGCGAAGTGCCTACCTGTAGATTTTGGCCTCTAGCTCAGCCGGCACCTAGGGAAACCTACCAAACCTGTGCATTTCGGAAAACTAGAGACCTAGGGGAATCCAAGGAGGGGTGACTTGCGGGGCTCGGACCAGGTTCTGTTACCCAGAATCCTTTGCAAACCTCAAAATTTGGCTAAAAAAACACATGTTCCTCACATTTCTGTGGCAGAAAGTTCTGGAATCTGAGAGGAGCTACAAATTTCCTTCCATCCAGCGTTCCCCCAAGTCTCCCGATAAAAATGATACCTCACTTGCGTGGGTAGGCCTAGCGCCGGCGACAGGTAACAAACCAAAGCGCAACGTGGACACATCCTACATTTTGGAAAAAAACAGAGGTGTTTTTTGCGAAATGCCTACCTGTAGATTTTGGCCTCTAGCTCAGCCGGCACCTAGGGAAACCTACCAAACCTGTGCATTTCGGAAAACTAGAGACGTAGGGGAATCCAAGGAGGGGTGAGTTGCGGGGCTCTGACCAGGTTCTGTTACCCAGAATCCTTTGCAAACCTCAAAATTTGGCTAAAAAAACACATGTTCCTCACATTTCTGTGGCAGAAAGTTCTGCAATCTGAGAGGAGCTACAAATTTCCTTCCATCCAGCGTTCCCCCAAGTCTCCCGATAAAAATGATACCTCACTTGCGTGGGTAGGCCTAGCGCCGGCGACAGGTAACACCCCAAAGCGCAACGTGGACACATCCTAAATTTTGGAAAAAAACAGAGGTGTTTTTTGCGAAGTGCCTACCTGTAGATTTTGGCCTCTAGCTCAGCCGGCACCTAGGGAAACCTACCAAACCTGTGCATTTCGGAAAACTAGAGACGTAGGGGAATCCAAGGAGGGGTGAGTTGCGGGGCTCTGACCAGGTTCTGTTACCCAGAATCCTTTGCAAACCTCAAAATTTGGCTAAAAAAACACATGTTCCTCACATTTCTGTGGCAGAAAGTTCTGGAATCTGAGAGGAGCTACAAATTTCCTTCCATCCAGCGTTCCCCCAAGTCTCCCGATAAAAATGATACCTCACTTGCGTGGGTAGGCCTAGCGCCGGCGACAGGTAACACCCCAAAGCGCAACGTGGACACATCCTAAATTTTGGAAAAAAACAGAGGTGTTTTTTGCGAAGTGCCTACCTGTAGATTTTGGCCTCTAGCTCAGCCGGCACCTAGGGAAACCTACCAAACCTGTGCATTTCTGAAAACTAGAGACCTAGCGGAATCCAAGGAGGGATGACTTGCGGGGCTCGGACCAGGTTCTGTTACCCAGAATCCTTTGCAAACCTCAAAATTTGGCTAAAAAAACACATGTCCCTCACATTTTTGTGGCAGAAAGTTCTGGAATCTGAGAGGAGCTACAAATTTCCTTCCACCCAGCGTTCCCCCAAGTCTCCCGATAACAATGATACCTCACTTGCGTGGGTAGGCCTAGCGCTGGCGACAGGAAACACCCCAAAGCGCAACGTGGACACATCCTAAATTTTGGAAAAAAACAGAGGTGTTTTTTGCGAAGTGCCTACCTGTAGATTTTGGCCTCTAGCTCAGCCAGCACCTAGGGAAACCTACCAAACCTGTGCATTTCTGAAAACTAGAGACCTAGGGGAATCCAAGGAGGGGTGACTTGCGGGGCTCGGACCAGGTTCCGTTACCCAGAATCCTTTGCAAACCTCAAAATTTGGCTTAAAAAACAAATGTCCCTCACATTTTTGTGGCAGAAAGTTCTGGAATCTGAGAGGAGCTACAAATTTCCTTCCACCCAGCGTTCCCCCAAGTCTCCCGATAAAAATGATACCTCACTTGCGTGGGTAGGCCTAGCGCTGGCGACAGGAAACACCCCAAAGCGCAACGTGGACACATCCTAAATTTTGGAAAAAAACAGAGGTGTTTTTTGCGAAGTGCCTACCTGTAGAGTTTGGCCTCTAGCTCAGCCGGCACCTAGGGAAACCTACCAAACCTGTGCATTTCTGAAAACTAGAGACCTAGGGGAATCCAAGGAGGGGTGACTTGCGGGGCTCGGACCAGTTTCTGTTACCCAGAATCCTTTGCAAACCTCAAAATTTGGCTAAAAAAACACATATTCCTCACATTTCTGTGGCAGAAAGTTCTGGAATCTGAGAGGAGCTACAAATTTCCTTCCACCCAGCGTTCCCCCAAGTCTCCCGATAAAAATGATACCTCACTTGCGTGGGTAGGCCTAGCGCCGGCGACAGGAAACACCCCAAAGCGCAACGTGGACACATCCTAAATTTTGGAAAAAAACAGAGGTGTTTTTTGCGAAGTGCCTACCTGTAGATTTTGGCCTCTAGCTCAGCCGGCACCTAGGGAAACCTACCAAACCTGTACATTTCGGAAAACTAGAGACGTAGGGGAATCCAAGGAGGGGTGACTTGCGGGGCTCTGACCAGGTTCTGTTACCCAGAATCCTTTGCAAACCTCAAAATTTGGCTAAAAAAACACATGTTCCTCACATTTCTGTGGCAGAAAGTTCTGGAATCTGAGAGGAGCTACAAATTTCCTTCCATCCAGCGTTCCCCCAAGTCTCCCGATAAAAATGATACCTCACTTGCGTGGGTAGGCCTAGCGCTGGCGACAGGTAACACCCCAAAGCGCAACGTGGACACATCCTAAATTTTGGAAAAAAACAGAGGTGTTTTTTGCGAAGTGCCTACCTGTAGATTTTGGCCTCTAGCTCAGCCGGCACCTAGGGAAACCTACCAAACCTGTGCATTTCGGAAAACTAGAGACCTAGGGGAATCCAAGGAGGGGTGACTTGCGGGGCTCGGACCAGGTTCTGTTACCCAGAATCCTTTGCAAACCTCAAAATTTGGCTAAAAAAACACATGTTCCTCACATTTCTGTGGCAGAAAGTTCTGGAATCTGAGAGGAGCTACAAATTTCCTTCCATCCAGCGTTCCCCCAAGTCTCCCGATAACAATGATACCTCACTTGCGTGGGTAGGCCTAGCGCTGGCGACAGGAAACACCCCAAAGCGCAACGTGGACACATCCTAAATTTTGGAAAAAAACAGAGGTGTTTTTTGCGAAGTGCCTACCTGTAGATTTTGGCCTCTAGCTCAGCCAGCACCTAGGGAAACCTACCAAACCTGTGCATTTCTGAAAACTAGAGACCTAGGGGAATCCAAGGAGGGGTGACTTGCGGGGCTCGGACCAGGTTCCGTTACCCAGAATCCTTTGCAAACCTCAAAATTTGGCTTAAAAAACAAATGTCCCTCACATTTTTGTGGCAGAAAGTTCTGGAATCTGAGAGGAGCTACAAATTTCCTTCCACCCAGCGTTCCCCCAAGTCTCCCGATAAAAATGATACCTCACTTGCGTGGGTAGGCCTAGCGCTGGCGACAGGAAACACCCCAAAGCGCAACGTGGACACATCCTAAATTTTGGAAAAAAACAGAGGTGTTTTTTGCGAAGTGCCTACCTGTAGAGTTTGGCCTCTAGCTCAGCCGGCACCTAGGGAAACCTACCAAACCTGTGCATTTCTAAAAACTAGAGACCTAGGGGAATCCAAGGAGGGGTGACTTGCGGGGCTCGGACCAGTTTCTGTTACCCAGAATCCTTTGCAAACCTCAAAATTTGGCTAAAAAAACACATGTTCCTCACATTTCTGTGGCAGAAAGTTCTGGAATCTGAGAGGAGCTACAAATTTCCTTCCACCCAGCGTTCCCCCAAGTCTCCCGATAAAAATGATACCTCACTTGCGTGGGTAGGCCTAGCGCCGGCGACAGGAAACACCCCAAAGCGCAACGTGGACACATCCTAAATTTTGGAAAAAAACAGAGGTGTTTTTTGCGAAGTGCCTACCTGTAGATTTTGGCCTCTAGCTCAGCCGGCACCTAGGGAAACCTACCAAACCTGTGCATTTCGGAAAACTAGAGACGTAGGGGAATCCAAGGAGGGGTGACTTGCGGGGCTCTGACCAGGTTCTGTTACCCAGAATCCTTTGCAAACCTCAAAATTTGGCTAAAAAAACACATGTTCCTCACATTTCTGTGGCAGAAAGTTCTGGAATCTGAGAGGAGCTACAAATTTCCTTCCATCCAGCGTTCCCCCAAGTCTCCCGATAAAAATGATACCTCACTTGCGTGGGTAGGCCTAGCGCCGGCGACAGGTAACACCCCAAAGCGCAACGTGGACACATCCTAAATTTTGGAAAAAAACAGAGGTGTTTTTTGCGAAGTGCCTACCTGTAGATTTTGGCCTCTAGCTCAGCCGGCACCTAGGGAAACCTACCAAACCTGTGCATTTCTGAAAACTAGAGACCTAGCGGAATCCAAGGAGGGATGACTTGCGGGGCTCGGACCAGGTTCTGTTACCCAGAATCCTTTGCAAACCTCAAAATTTGGCTAAAAAAACACATGTCCCTCACATTTTTGTGGCAGAAAGTTCTGGAATCTGAGAGGAGCTACAAATTTCCTTCCACCCAGCGTTCCCCCAAGTCTCCCGATAACAATGATACCTCACTTGCGTGGGTAGGCCTAGCGCTGGCGACAGGAAACACCCCAAAGCGCAACGTGGACACATCCTAAATTTTGGAAAAAAACAGAGGTGTTTTTTGCGAAGTGCCTACCTGTAGATTTTGGCCTCTAGCTCAGCCGGCACCTAGGGAAACCTACCAAACCTGTGCATTTTGGAAAACTAGAGACCTAGGGGAATCCAAGGAGGGGTGACTTGCGGGGCTCGGACCAGGTTCTGTTACCCAGAATCCTTTGCAAACCTCAAAATTTGGCTAAAAAAACACATGTTCCTCACATTTCTGTGGCAGAAAGTTCTGGAATCTGAGAGGAGCTACAAATTTCCTTCCATCCAGCGTTCCCCCAAGTCTCCCGATAAAAATGATACCTCACTTGCGTGGGTAGGCCTAGCGCCGGCGACAGGTAACACCCCAAAGCGCAACGTGGACACATCCTACATTTTGGAAAAAAACAGAGGTGTTTTTTGCGAAGTGCCTACCTGTAGATTTTGGCCTCTAGCTCAGCCGGCACCTAGGGAAGCCTACCAAACCTGTGCATTTCTGAAAACTAGAGACCTAGCGGAATCCAAGGAGGGGTGACTTGCGGGGCTCGGACCAGGTTCTGTTACCCAGAATCCTTTGCAAACCTCAAAATTTGGCTAAAAAAACACATGTTCCTCACATTTCTGTGGCAGAAAGTTCTGGAATCTGAGAGGAGCTACAAATTTCCTTCCACCCAGCGTTCCCCCAAGTCTCCCGATAACAATGATACCTCACTTGCGTGGGTAGGCCTAGCGCTGGCGACAGGAAACACCCCAAAGCGCAACGTGGACACATCCTAAATTTTGGAAAAAAACAGAGGTGTTTTTTGCGAAGTGCCTACCTGTAGATTTTGGCCTCTAGCTCAGCCGGCACCTAGGGAAACCTACCAAACCTGTGCATTTTGGAAAACTAGAGACCTAGGGGAATCCAAGGAGGGGTGACTTGCGGGGCTCGGACCAGGTTCTGTTACCCAGAATCCTTTGCAAACCTCAAAATTTGGCTAAAAAAACACATGTTCCTCACATTTCTGTGGCAGAAAGTTCTGGAATCTGAGAGGAGCTACAAATTTCCTTCCATCCAGCGTTCCCCCAAGTCTCCCGATAAAAATGATACCTCACTTGCGTGGGTAGGCCTAGCGCCGGCGACAGGTAACACCCCAAAGCGCAACGTGGACACATCCTACATTTTGGAAAAAAACAGAGGTGTTTTTTGCGAAGTGCCTACCTGTAGATTTTGGCCTCTAGCTCAGCCGGCACCTAGGGAAGCCTACCAAACCTGTGCATTTCTGAAAACTAGAGACCTAGCGGAATCCAAGGAGGGGTGACTTGCGGGGCTCGGACCAGGTTCTGTTACCCAGAATCCTTTGCAAACCTCAAAATTTGGCTAAAAAAAACACATGTTCCTCACATTTCTGTGGCAGAAAGTTCTGGAATCTGAGAGGAGCTACAAATTTCCTTCCACCCAGCGTTCCCCCAAGTCTCCCGATAAAAATGATACCTCACTTGCGTGGGTAGGCCTAGCGCCGGCGACAGGAAACACCCCAAAGCGCAACGTGGACACATCCTAAATTTTGGAAAAAAACAGAGGTGTTTTTTGCGAAGTGCCTACCTGTAGATTTTGGCCTCTAGCTCAGCCGGCACCTAGGGAAACCTACCAAACCTGTGCATTTCTGAAAACTAGAGACCTAGGGGAATCCAAGGAGGCGTGACTTGCGGGGCTCGGACCAGGTTCTGTTACCCAGTATCCTTTGCAAACCTCAAAATTTGGCTAAAAAAACACATGTCCCTCACATTTTTGTGGCAGAAAGTTCTGGAATCTGAGAGGAGCTACAAATTTCCTTCCACCCAGCGTTCCCCCAAGTCTCCCGATAAAAATGATACCTCACTTGCGTGGGTAGGCCTAGCGCTGGCGACAGGAAACACCCCAAAGCGCAACGTGGACACATCCTAAATTTTGGAAAAAAACAGAGGTGTTTTTTGCGAAGTGCCTACCTGTAGATTTTGGCCTCTAGCTCAGCCGGCACCTAGGGAAACCTACCAAACTTGTGCATTTCTGAAAACTAGAGACCTAGGGGAATCCAAGGAGGGGTGACTTGCGGGGCTCGGACCAGGTTCTGTTACCCAGAATCCTTTGCAAACCTCAAAATTTGGCTAAAAAAACACATGTTCCTCACATTTCTGTGGCAGAAAGTTCTGGAATCTGAGAGGAGCTACAAATTTCCTTTCATCCAGCGTTCCCCCAAGTCTCCCGATAAAAATGATACCTCACTTGCGTGGGTAGGCCTAGCGCTGGCGACAGGAAACACCCCAAAGCGCAACGTGGACACATCCTAAATTTTGGAAAAAAACAGAGGTGTTTTTTGCGAAGTGCCTACCTGTAGATTTTGGCCTCTAGCTCAGCCGGCACCTAGGGAAACCTACCAAACCTGTGCATTTCGGAAAACTAGAGACGTAGGGGAATCCAAGGAGGGGTGAGTTGCGGGGCTCTGACCAGGTTCTGTTACCCAGAATCCTTTGCAAACCTCAAAATTTGGCTAAAAAAACACATGTTCCTCACATTTCTGTGGCAGAAAGTTCTGGAATCTGAGAGGAGCTACAAATTTCCTTCCATCCAGCGTTCCCCCAAGTCTCCCGATAAAAATGATACCTCACTTGCGTGGGTAGGCCTAGCGCCGGCGACAGGTAACACCCCAAAGCGCAACGTGGACACATCCTACATTTTGGAAAAAAACAGAGGTGTTTTTTGCGAAGTGCCTACCTGTAGATTTTGGCCTCTAGCTCAGCCGGCACCTAGGGAAACCTACCAAACCTGTGCATTTCTGAAAACTAGAGACCTAGCGGAATCCAAGGAGGGATGACTTGCGGGGCACGGACCAGGTTCTGTTACCCAGAATCCTTTGCAAACCTCAAAATTTGGCTAAAAAAACACATGTCCCTCACATTTTTGTGGCAGAAAGTTCTGGAATCTGAGAGGAGCTACAAATTTCCTTCCACCCAGCGTTCCCCCAAGTCTCCCGATAACAATGATACCTCACTTGCGTGGGTAGGCCTAGCGCTGGCGACAGGAAACACCCCAAAGCGCAACGTGGACACATCCTAAATTTTGGAAAAAAACAGAGGTGTTTTTTGCGAAGTGCCTACCTGTAGATTTTGGCCTCTAGCTCAGCCAGCACCTAGGGAAACCTACCAAACCTGTGCATTTCTGAAAACTAGAGACCTAGGGGAATCCAAGGAGGGGTGACTTGCGGGGCTCGGACCAGGTTCCGTTACCCAGAATCCTTTGCAAACCTCAAAATTTGGCTTAAAAAACAAATGTCCCTCACATTTTTGTGGCAGAAAGTTCTGGAATCTGAGAGGAGCTACAAATTTCCTTCCACCCAGCGTTCCCCCAAGTCTCCCGATAAAAATGATACCTCACTTGCGTGGGTAGGCCTAGCGCTGGCGACAGGAAACACCCCAAAGCGCAACGTGGACACATCCTAAATTTTGGAAAAAAACAGAGGTGTTTTTTGCGAAGTGCCTACCTGTAGAGTTTGGCCTCTAGCTCAGCCGGCACCTAGGGAAACCTACCAAACCTGTGCATTTCTGAAAACTAGAGACCTAGGGGAATCCAAGGAGGGGTGACTTGCGGGGCTCGGACCAGTTTCTGTTACCCAGAATCCTTTGCAAACCTCAAAATTTGGCTAAAAAAACACATGTTCCTCACATTTCTGTGGCAGAAAGTTCTGGAATCTGAGAGGAGCTACAAATTTCCTTCCACCCAGCGTTCCCCCAAGTCTCCCGATAAAAATGATACCTCACTTGCGTGGGTAGGCCTAGCGCCGGCGACAGGAAACACCCCAAAGCGCAACGTGGACACATCCTAAATTTTGGAAAAAAACAGAGGTGTTTTTTGCGAAGTGCCTACCTGTAGATTTTGGCCTCTAGCTCAGCCGGCACCTAGGGAAACCTACCAAACCTGTGCATTTCGGAAAACTAGAGACGTAGGGGAATCCAAGGAGGGGTGACTTGCGGGGCTCTGACCAGGTTCTGTTACCCAGAATCCTTTGCAAACCTCAAAATTTGGCTAAAAAAACACATGTTCCTCACATTTCTGTGGCAGAAAGTTCTGGAATCTGAGAGGAGCTACAAATTTCCTTCCTTCCAGCGTTCCCCCAAGTCTCCCGATAAAAATGATACCTCACTTGCGTGGGTAGGCCTAGCGCCGGCGACAGGAAACACCCCAAAGCGCAACGTGGACACATCCTAAATTTTGGAAAAAAACAGAGGTGTTTTTTGCGAAGTGCCTACCTGTAGATTTTGGCCTCTAGCTCAGCCGGCACCTAGGGAAACCTACCAAACCTGTGCATTTCTGAAAACTAGAGACCTAGCGGAATCCAAGGAGGGATGACTTGCGGGGCTCGGACCAGGTTCTGTTACCCAGAATCCTTTGCAAACCTCAAAATTTGGCTAAAAAAACACATGTCCCTCACATTTTTGTGGCAGAAAGTTCTGGAATCTGAGAGGAGCTACAAATTTCCTTCCACCCAGCGTTCCCCCAAGTCTCCCGATAAGAATGATACCTCACTTGCGTGGGTAGGCCTAGCGCTGGCGACAGGAAACACCCCAAAGCGCAACGTGGACACATCCTAAATTTTGGAAAAAAACAGAGGTGTTTTTTGCGAAGTGCCTGCCTGTAGATTTTGGCCTCTAGCTCAGCCGGCACCTAGGGAAACCTACCAAACCTGTGCATTTTGGAAAACTAGAGACCTAGGGGAATCCAAGGAGGGGTGACTTGCGGGGCTCGGACCAGGTTCTGTTACCCAGAATCCTTTGCAGACCTCAAAATTTGGCTAAAAAAACACATGTTCCTCACATTTCTGTGGCAGAAAGTTCTGGAATCTGAGAGGAGCTACAAATTTCCTTCCATCCAGCGTTCCCCCAAGTCTCCCGATAAAAATGATACCTCACTTGCGTGGGTAGGCCTAGCGCCGGCGACAGGTAACACCCCAAAGCGCAACGTGGACACATCCTACATTTTGGAAAAAAACAGAGGTGTTTTTTGCGAAGTGCCTACCTGTAGATTTTGGCCTCTAGCTCAGCCGGCACCTAGGGAAGCCTACCAAACCTGTGCATTTCTGAAAACTAGAGACCTAGCGGAATCCAAGGAGGGGTGACTTGCGGGGCTCGGACCAGGTTCTGTTACCCAGAATCCTTTGCAAACCTCAAAATTTGGCTAAAAAAACACATGTTCCTCACATTTCTGTGGCAGAAAGTTCTGGAATCTGAGAGGAGCTACAAATTTCCTTCCACCCAGCGTTCCCCCAAGTCTCCCGATAAAAATGATACCTCACTTGCGTGGGTAGGCCTAGCGCCGGCGACAGGAAACACCCCAAAGCGCAACGTGGACACATCCTAAATTTTGGAAAAAAACAGAGGTGTTTTTTGCGAAGTGCCTACCTGTAGATTTTGGCCTCTAGCTCAGCCGGCACCTAGGGAAACCTACCAAACCTGTGCATTTCTGAAAACTAGAGACCTAGGGGAATCCAAGGAGGCGTGACTTGCGGGGCTCGGACCAGGTTCTGTTACCCAGTATCCTTTGCAAACCTCAAAATTTGGCTAAAAAAACACATGTCCCTCACATTTTTGTGGCAGAAAGTTCTGGAATCTGAGAGGAGCTACAAATTTCCTTCCACCCAGCGTTCCCCCAAGTCTCCCGATAAAAATGATACCTCACTTGCGTGGGTAGGCCTAGCGCTGGCGACAGGAAACACCCCAAAGCGCAACGTGGACACATCCTAAATTTTGGAAAAAAACAGAGGTGTTTTTTGCGAAGTGCCTACCTGTAGATTTTGGCCTCTAGCTCAGCCGGCACCTAGGGAAACCTACCAAACCTGTGCATTTCTGAAAACTAGAGACCTAGGGGAATCCAAGGAGGGGTGACTTGCGGGGCTCGGACCAGGTTCTGTTACCCAGAATCCTTTGCAAACCTCAAAATTTGGCTAAAAAAACACATGTTCCTCACATTTCTGTGGCAGAAAGTTCTGGAATCTGAGAGGAGCTACAAATTTCCTTCCATCCAGCGTTCCCCCAAGTCTCCCGATAAAAATGATACCTCACTTGCGTGGGTAGGCCTAGCGCCGGCGACAGGTAACACCCCAAAGCGCAACGTGGACACATCCTACATTTTGGAAAAAAACAGAGGTGTTTTTTGCGAAGTGCCTACCTGTAGATTTTGGCCTCTAGCTCAGCCGGCACCTAGGGAAGCCTACCAAACCTGTGCATTTCTGAAAACTAGAGACCTAGCGGAATCCAAGGAGGGGTGACTTGCGGGGCTCGGACCAGGTTCTGTTACCCAGAATCCTTTGCAAACCTCAAAATTTGGCTAAAAAAACACATGTTCCTCACATTTCTGTGGCAGAAAGTTCTGGAATCTGAGAGGAGCTACAAATTTCCTTCCACCCAGCGTTCCCCCAAGTCTCCCGATAAAAATGATACCTCACTTGCGTGGGTAGGCCTAGCGCCGGCGACAGGTAACACCCCAAAGCGCAACGTGGACACATCCTACATTTTGGAAAAAAACAGAGGTGTTTTTTGCGAAGTGCCTACCTGTAGATTTTGGCCTCTAGCTCAGCCGGCACCTAGGGAAACCTACCAAACCTGTGCATTTCTGAAAACTAGAGACCTAGCGGAATCCAAGGAGGGGTGACTTGCGGGGCTCGGACCAGGTTCTGTTACCCAGAATCCTTTGCAAACCTCAAAATTTGGCTAAAAAAACACATGTCCCTCACATTTTTGTGGCAGAAAGTTCTGGAATCTGAGAGGAGCTACAAATTTCCTTCCACCCAGCGTTCCCCCAAGTCTCCCGATAACAATGATACCTCACTTGCGTGGGTAGGCCTAGCGCTGGCGACAGGAAACACCCCAAAGCGCAACGTGGACACATCCTAAATTTTGGAAAAAAACAGAGGTGTTTTTTGCGAAGTGCCTACCTGTAGATTTTGGCCTCTAGCTCAGCCAGCACCTAGGGAAACCTACCAAACCTGTGCATTTCTGAAAACTAGAGACCTAGGGGAATCCAAGGAGGGGTGACTTGCGGGGCACGGACCAGGTTCTGTTACCCAGAATCCTTTGCAAACCTCAAAATTTGGCTAAAAAAACAAATGTCCCTCACATTTTTGTGGCAGAAAGTTCTGGAATCTGAGAGGAGCTACAAATTTCCTTCCACCCAGCGTTCCCCCAAGTCTCCCGATAAAAATGATACCTCACTTGCGTGGGTAGGCCTAGCGCTGGCGACAGGAAAAACCCCAAAGCGCAACGTGGACACATCCTAAATTTTGGAAAAAAACAGAGGTGTTTTTTGCGAAGTGCCTACCTGTAGATTTTGGCCTCTAGCTCAGCCGGCACCTAGGGAAACCTACCAAACCTGTGCATTTCGGAAAACTAGAGACGTAGGGGAATCCAAGGAGGGGTGACTTGCGGGGCTCTGACCAGGTTCTGTTACCCAGAATCCTTTGCAAACCTCAAAATTTGGCTAAAAAAACACATGTTCCTCACATTTCTGTGGCAGAAAGTTCTGGAATCTGAGAGGAGCTACAAATTTCCATCCATCCAGCGTTCCCCCAAGTCTCCCGATAAAAATGATACCTCACTTGCGTGGGTAGGCCTAGCGCCGGCGACAGGTAACACCCCAAAGCGCAACGTGGACACATCCTACATTTTGGAAAAAAACAGAGGTGTTTTTTGCGAAGTGCCTACCTGTAGATTTTGGCCTCTAGCTCAGCCGGCACCTAGGGAAACCTACCAAACCTGTGCATTTCTGAAAACTAGAGACCTAGCGGAATCCAAGGAGGGGTGACTTGCGGGGCTCGGACCAGGTTCTGTTTCCCAGAATCCTTTGCAAACCTCAAAATTTGGCTAAAAAAACACATGTCCCTCACACTTTTGTGGCAGAAAGTTCTGGAATCTGAGAGGAGCTACAAATTTCCTTCCACCCAGCGTTCCCCCAAGTCTCCCGATAACAATGATACCTCACTTGCGTGGGTAGGCCTAGCGCTGGCGACAGGAAACACCCCAAAGCGCAACGTGGACACATCCTAAATTTTGGAAAAAAACAGAGGTGTTTTTTGCGAAGTGCCTACCTGTAGATTTTGGCCTCTAGCTCAGCCAGCACCTAGGGAAACCTACCAAACCTGTGCATTTCTGAAAACTAGAGACCTAGGGGAATCCAAGGAGGGGTGACTTGCGGGGCTCGGACCAGGTTCTGTTACCCAGAATCCTTTGCAAACCTCAAAATTTGGCTAAAAAAACAAATGTCCCTCACATTTTTGTGGCAGAAAGTTCTGGAATCTGAGAGGAGCTACAAATTTCCTTCCACCCAGCGTTCCCCCAAGTCTCCCGATAAAAATGATACCTCACTTGCGTGGGTAGGCCTAGCGCTGGCGACAGGAAAAACCCCAAAGCGCAACGTGGACACATCCTAAATTTTGGAAAAAAACAGAGGTGTTTTTTGCGAAGTGCCTACCTGTAGATTTTGGCCTCTAGCTCAGCCGGCACCTAGGGAAACCTACCAAACCTGTGCATTTCGGAAAACTAGAGACGTAGGGGAATCCAAGGAGGGGTGACTTGCGGGGCTCTGACCAGGTTCTGTTACCCAGAATCCTTTGCAAACCTCAAAATTTGGCTAAAAAAACACATGTTCCTCACATTTCTGTGGCAGAAAGTTCTGGAATCTGAGAGGAGCTACAAATTTCCATCCATCCAGCGTTCCCCCAAGTCTCCCGATAAAAATGATACCTCACTTGCGTGGGTAGGCCTAGCGCCGGCGACAGGTAACACCCCAAAGCGCAACGTGGACACATCCTACATTTTGGAAAAAAACAGAGGTGTTTTTTGCGAAGTGCCTACCTGTAGATTTTGGCCTCTAGCTCAGCCGGCACCTAGGGAAACCTACCAAACCTGTGCATTTCTGAAAACTAGAGACCTAGCGGAATTCAAGGAGGGGTGACTTGCGGGGCTCGGACCAGGTTCTGTTTCCCAGAATCCTTTGCAAACCTCAAAATTTGGCTAAAAAAACACATGTCCCTCACACTTTTGTGGCAGAAAGTTCTGGAATCTGAGAGGAGCTACAAATTTCCTTCCACCCAGCGTTCCCCCAAGTCTCCCGATAACAATGATACCTCACTTGCGTGGGTAGGCCTAGCGCTGGCGACAGGAAACACCCCAAAGCGCAACGTGGACACATCCTAAATTTTGGAAAAAAACAGAGGTGTTTTTTGCGAAGTGCCTACCTGTAGATTTTGGCCTCTAGCTCAGCCAGCACCTAGGGAAACCTACCAAACCTGTGCATTTCTGAAAACTAGAGACCTAGGGGAATCCAAGGAGGGGTGACTTGCGGGGCTCGGACCAGGTTCCGTTACCCAGAATCCTTTGCAAACCTCAAAATTTGGCTAAAAAAACAAATGTCCCTCACATTTTTGTGGCAGAAAGTTCTGGAATCTGAGAGGAGCTACAAATTTCCTTCCATCCAGCGTTCCCCCAAGTCTCCCGATAAAAATGATACCTCACTTGCGTGGGTAGGCCTAGCGCCGGCGACAGGTAACACCCCAAAGCGCAACGTGGACACATCCTACATTTTGGAAAAAAACAGAGGTGTTTTTTGCGAAGTGCCTACCTGTAGATTTTGGCCTCTAGCTCAGCCGGCACCTAGGGAAACCTACCAAACCTGTGCATTTCTGAAAACTAGAGACCTAGCGGAATCCAAGGAGGGGTGACTTGCGGGGCTCGGACCAGGTTCTGTTACCCAGAATCCTTTGCAAACCTCAAAATTTGGCTAAAAAAACACATGTCCCTCACATTTTTGTGGCAGAAAGTTCTGGAATCTGAGAGGAGCTACAAATTTCCTTCCACCCAGCGTTCCCCCAAGTCTCCCGATAACAATGATACCTCACTTGCGTGGGTAGGCCTAGCGCTGGCGACAGGAAACACCCCAAAGCGCAACGTGGACACATCCTAAATTTTGGAAAAAAACAGAGGTGTTTTTTGCGAAGTGCCTACCTGTAGATTTTGGCCTCTAGCTCAGCCAGCACCTAGGGAAACCTACCAAACCTGTGCATTTCTGAAAACTAGAGACCTAGGGGAATCCAAGGAGGGGTGACTTGCGGGGCTCGGACCAGGTTCTGTTACCCAGAATCCTTTGCAAACCTCAAAATTTGGCTAAAAAAACAAATGTCCCTCACATTTTTGTGGCAGAAAGTTCTGGAATCTGAGAGGAGCTACAAATTTCCTTCCACCCAGCGTTCCCCCAAGTCTCCCGATAAAAATGATACCTCACTTGCGTGGGTAGGCCTAGCGCTGGCGACAGGAAAAACCCCAAAGCGCAACGTGGACACATCCTAAATTTTGGAAAAAAACAGAGGTGTTTTTTGCGAAGTGCCTACCTGTAGATTTTGGCCTCTAGCTCAGCCGGCACCTAGGGAAACCTACCAAACCTGTGCATTTCGGAAAACTAGAGACGTAGGGGAATCCAAGGAGGGGTGACTTGCGGGGCTCTGACCAGGTTCTGTTACCCAGAATCCTTTGCAAACCTCAAAATTTGGCTAAAAAAACACATGTTCCTCACATTTCTGTGGCAGAAAGTTCTGGAATCTGAGAGGAGCTACAAATTTCCTTCCATCCAGCGTTCCCCCAAGTCTCCCGATAAAAATGATACCTCACTTGCGTGGGTAGGCCTAGCGCCGGCGACAGGTAACACCCCAAAGCGCAACGTGGACACATCCTACATTTTGGAAAAAAACAGAGGTGTTTTTTGCGAAGTGCCTACCTGTAGATTTTGGCCTCTAGCTCAGCCGGCACCTAGGGAAACCTACCAAACCTGTGCATTTCTGAAAACTAGAGACCTAGCGGAATCCAAGGAGGGGTGACTTGCGGGGCTCGGACCAGGTTCTGTTTCCCAGAATCCTTTGCAAACCTCAAAATTTGGCTAAAAAAACACATGTCCCTCACACTTTTGTGGCAGAAAGTTCTGGAATCTGAGAGGAGCTACAAATTTCCTTCCACCCAGCGTTCCCCCAAGTCTCCCGATAACAATGATACCTCACTTGCGTGGGTAGGCCTAGCGCTGGCGACAGGAAACACCCCAAAGCGCAACGTGGACACATCCTAAATTTTGGAAAAAAACAGAGGTGTTTTTTGCGAAGTGCCTACCTGTAGATTTTGGCCTCTAGCTCAGCCAGCACCTAGGGAAACCTACCAAACCTGTGCATTTCTGAAAACTAGAGACCTAGGGGAATCCAAGGAGGGGTGACTTGCGGGGCTCGGACCAGGTTCCGTTACCCAGAATCCTTTGCAAACCTCAAAATTTGGCTAAAAAAACAAATGTCCCTCACATTTTTGTGGCAGAAAGTTCTGGAATCTGAGAGGAGCTACAAATTTCCTTCCACCCAGCGTTCCCCCAAGTCTCCCGATAAAAATGATACCTCACTTGCGTGGGTAGGCCTAGCGCTGGCGACAGGAAACACCCCAAAGCGCAACGTGGACACATCCTAAATTTTGGAAAAAAACAGAGGTGTTTTTTGCGAAGTGCCTACCTGTAGAGTTTGGCCTCTAGCTCAGCCGGCACCTAGGGAAACCTACCAAACCTGTGCATTTCTGAAAACTAGAGACCTAGGGGAATCCAAGGAGGGGTGACTTGCGGGGCTCGGACCAGGTTCTGTTACCCAGAATCCTTTGCAAACCTCAAAATTTTGGCTAAAAAAACACATGTTCCTCACATTTCTGTGGCAGAAAGTTCTGGAATCTGAGAGGAGCTACAAATTTCCTTCCACCCAGCGTTCCCCCAAGTCTCCCGATAAAAATGATACCTCACTTGCGTGGGTAGGCCTAGCGCCGGCGACAGGAAACACCCCAAAGCGCAACGTGGACACATCCTAAATTTTGGAAAAAAACAGAGGTGTTTTTTGCGAAGTGCCTACCTGTAGATTTTGGCCTCTAGCTCAGCCGGCACCTAGGGAAACCTACCAAACCTGTGCATTTCAGAAAACTAGAGACCTAGGGGAATCCAAGGAGGGGTGACTTGCGGGGCTTGGACCAGGTTCTGTTACCCAGAATCCTTTGCAAACCTCAAAATTTGGCTAAAAAAACACATGTTCCTCACATTTCTGTGGCAGAAAGTTCTGGAATCTGAGAGGAGCTACAAATTTCCTTCCATCCAGCGTTCCCCCAAGTCTCCCGATAAAAATGATACCTCACTTGCGTGGGTAGGCCTAGCGCCGGCGACAGGTAACACCCCAAAGCGCAACGTGGACACATCCTACATTTTGGAAAAAAACAGAGGTGTTTTTTGCGAAGTGCCTACCTGTAGATTTTGGCCTCTAGCTCAGCCGGCACCTAGGGAAGCCTACCAAACCTGTGCATTTCTGAAAACTAGAGACCTAGCGGAATCCAAGGAGGGGTGACTTGCGGGGCTCGGACCAGGTTCTGTTACCCAGAATCCTTTGCAAACCTCAAAATTTGGCTAAAAAAACACATGTTCCTCACATTTCTGTGGCAGAAAGTTCTGGAATCTGAGAGGAGCTACAAATTTCCTTCCACCCAGCGTTCCCCCAAGTCTCCCGATAAAAATGATACCTCACTTGCGTGGGTAGGCCTAGCGCCGGCGACAGGAAACACCCCAAAGCGCAACGTGGACACATCCTAAATTTTGGAAAAAAACAGAGGTGTTTTTTGCGAAGTGCCTACCTGTAGATTTTGGCCTCTAGCTCAGCCGGCACCTAGGGAAACCTACCAAACCTGTGCATTTCTGAAAACTAGAGACCTAGGGGAATCCAAGGAGGCGTGACTTGCGGGGCTCGGACCAGGTTCTGTTACCCAGTATCCTTTGCAAACCTCAAAATTTGGCTAAAAAAACACATGTCCCTCACATTTTTGTGGCAGAAAGTTCTGGAATCTGAGAGGAGCTACAAATTTCCTTCCACCCAGCGTTCCCCCAAGTCTCCCGATAAAAATGATACCTCACTTGCGTGGGTAGGCCTAGCGCTGGCGACAGGAAACACCCCAAAGCGCAACGTGGACACATCCTAAATTTTGGAAAAAAACAGAGGTGTTTTTTGCGAAGTGCCTACCTGTAGATTTTGGCCTCTAGCTCAGCCGGCACCTAGGGAAACCTACCAAACCTGTGCATTTCTGAAAACTAGAGACCTAGGGGAATCCAAGGAGGGGTGACTTGCGGGGCTCGGACCAGGTTCTGTTACCCAGAATCCTTTGCAAACCTCAAAATTTGGCTAAAAAAACACATGTTCCTCACATTTCTGTGGCAGAAAGTTCTGGAATCTGAGAGGAGCTACAAATTTCCTTCCATCCAGCGTTCCCCCAAGTCTCCCGATAAAAATGATACCTCACTTGCGTGGGTAGGCCTAGCGCCGGCGACAGGTAACACCCCAAAGCGCAACGTGGACACATCCTACATTTTGGAAAAAAACAGAGGTGTTTTTTGCGAAGTGCCTACCTGTAGATTTTGGCCTCTAGCTCAGCCGGCACCTAGGGAAGCCTACCAAACCTGTGCATTTCTGAAAACTAGAGACCTAGCGGAATCCAAGGAGGGGTGACTTGCGGGGCTCGGACCAGGTTCTGTTACCCAGAATCCTTTGCAAACCTCAAAATTTGGCTAAAAAAACACATGTTCCTCACATTTCTGTGGCAGAAAGTTCTGGAATCTGAGAGGAGCTACAAATTTCCTTCCACCCAGCGTTCCCCCAAGTCTCCCGATAAAAATGATACCTCACTTGCGTGGGTAGGCCTAGCGCCGGCGACAGGTAACACCCCAAAGCGCAACGTGGACACATCCTACATTTTGGAAAAAAACAGAGGTGTTTTTTGCGAAGTGCCTACCTGTAGATTTTGGCCTCTAGCTCAGCCGGCACCTAGGGAAACCTACCAAACCTGTGCATTTCTGAAAACTAGAGACCTAGCGGAATCCAAGGAGGGGTGACTTGCGGGGCTCGGACCAGGTTCTGTTACCCAGAATCCTTTGCAAACCTCAAAATTTGGCTAAAAAAACACATGTCCCTCACATTTTTGTGGCAGAAAGTTCTGGAATCTGAGAGGAGCTACAAATTTCCTTCCACCCAGCGTTCCCCCAAGTCTCCCGATAACAATGATACCTCACTTGCGTGGGTAGGCCTAGCGCTGGCGACAGGAAACACCCCAAAGCGCAACGTGGACACATCCTAAATTTTGGAAAAAAACAGAGGTGTTTTTTGCGAAGTGCCTACCTGTAGATTTTGGCCTCTAGCTCAGCCAGCACCTAGGGAAACCTACCAAACCTGTGCATTTCTGAAAACTAGAGACCTAGGGGAATCCAAGGAGGGGTGACTTGCGGGGCACGGACCAGGTTCTGTTACCCAGAATCCTTTGCAAACCTCAAAATTTGGCTAAAAAAACAAATGTCCCTCACATTTTTGTGGCAGAAAGTTCTGGAATCTGAGAGGAGCTACAAATTTCCTTCCACCCAGCGTTCCCCCAAGTCTCCCGATAAAAATGATACCTCACTTGCGTGGGTAGGCCTAGCGCTGGCGACAGGAAAAACCCCAAAGCGCAACGTGGACACATCCTAAATTTTGGAAAAAAACAGAGGTGTTTTTTGCGAAGTGCCTACCTGTAGATTTTGGCCTCTAGCTCAGCCGGCACCTAGGGAAACCTACCAAACCTGTGCATTTCGGAAAACTAGAGACGTAGGGGAATCCAAGGAGGGGTGACTTGCGGGGCTCTGACCAGGTTCTGTTACCCAGAATCCTTTGCAAACCTCAAAATTTGGCTAAAAAAACACATGTTCCTCACATTTCTGTGGCAGAAAGTTCTGGAATCTGAGAGGAGCTACAAATTTCCATCCATCCAGCGTTCCCCCAAGTCTCCCGATAAAAATGATACCTCACTTGCGTGGGTAGGCCTAGCGCCGGCGACAGGTAACACCCCAAAGCGCAACGTGGACACATCCTACATTTTGGAAAAAAACAGAGGTGTTTTTTGCGAAGTGCCTACCTGTAGATTTTGGCCTCTAGCTCAGCCGGCACCTAGGGAAACCTACCAAACCTGTGCATTTCTGAAAACTAGAGACCTAGCGGAATCCAAGGAGGGGTGACTTGCGGGGCTCGGACCAGGTTCTGTTTCCCAGAATCCTTTGCAAACCTCAAAATTTGGCTAAAAAAACACATGTCCCTCACACTTTTGTGGCAGAAAGTTCTGGAATCTGAGAGGAGCTACAAATTTCCTTCCACCCAGCGTTCCCCCAAGTCTCCCGATAACAATGATACCTCACTTGCGTGGGTAGGCCTAGCGCTGGCGACAGGAAACACCCCAAAGCGCAACGTGGACACATCCTAAATTTTGGAAAAAAACAGAGGTGTTTTTTGCGAAGTGCCTACCTGTAGATTTTGGCCTCTAGCTCAGCCAGCACCTAGGGAAACCTACCAAACCTGTGCATTTCTGAAAACTAGAGACCTAGGGGAATCCAAGGAGGGGTGACTTGCGGGGCTCGGACCAGGTTCTGTTACCCAGAATCCTTTGCAAACCTCAAAATTTGGCTAAAAAAACAAATGTCCCTCACATTTTTGTGGCAGAAAGTTCTGGAATCTGAGAGGAGCTACAAATTTCCTTCCACCCAGCGTTCCCCCAAGTCTCCCGATAAAAATGATACCTCACTTGCGTGGGTAGGCCTAGCGCTGGCGACAGGAAAAACCCCAAAGCGCAACGTGGACACATCCTAAATTTTGGAAAAAAACAGAGGTGTTTTTTGCGAAGTGCCTACCTGTAGATTTTGGCCTCTAGCTCAGCCGGCACCTAGGGAAACCTACCAAACCTGTGCATTTCGGAAAACTAGAGACGTAGGGGAATCCAAGGAGGGGTGACTTGCGGGGCTCTGACCAGGTTCTGTTACCCAGAATCCTTTGCAAACCTCAAAATTTGGCTAAAAAAACACATGTTCCTCACATTTCTGTGGCAGAAAGTTCTGGAATCTGAGAGGAGCTACAAATTTCCATCCATCCAGCGTTCCCCCAAGTCTCCCGATAAAAATGATACCTCACTTGCGTGGGTAGGCCTAGCGCCGGCGACAGGTAACACCCCAAAGCGCAACGTGGACACATCCTACATTTTGGAAAAAAACAGAGGTGTTTTTTGCGAAGTGCCTACCTGTAGATTTTGGCCTCTAGCTCAGCCGGCACCTAGGGAAACCTACCAAACCTGTGCATTTCTGAAAACTAGAGACCTAGCTGAATCCAAGGAGGGGTGACTTGCGGGGCTCGGACCAGGTTCTGTTTCCCAGAATCCTTTGCAAACCTCAAAATTTGGCTAAAAAAACACATGTCCCTCACACTTTTGTGGCAGAAAGTTCTGGAATCTGAGAGGAGCTACAAATTTCCTTCCACCCAGCGTTCCCCCAAGTCTCCCGATAACAATGATACCTCACTTGCGTGGGTAGGCCTAGCGCTGGCGACAGGAAACACCCCAAAGCGCAACGTGGACACATCCTAAATTTTGGAAAAAAACAGAGGTGTTTTTTGCGAAGTGCCTACCTGTAGATTTTGGCCTCTAGCTCAGCCAGCACCTAGGGAAACCTACCAAACCTGTGCATTTCTGAAAACTAGAGACCTAGGGGAATCCAAGGAGGGGTGACTTGCGGGGCTCGGACCAGGTTCCGTTACCCAGAATCCTTTGCAAACCTCAAAATTTGGCTAAAAAAACAAATGTCCCTCACATTTTTGTGGCAGAAAGTTCTGGAATCTGAGAGGAGCTACAAATTTCCTTCCATCCAGCGTTCCCCCAAGTCTCCCGATAAAAATGATACCTCACTTGCGTGGGTAGGCCTAGCGCCGGCGACAGGTAACACCCCAAAGCGCAACGTGGACACATCCTACATTTTGGAAAAAAACAGAGGTGTTTTTTGCGAAGTGCCTACCTGTAGATTTTGGCCTCTAGCTCAGCCGGCACCTAGGGAAACCTACCAAACCTGTGCATTTCTGAAAACTAGAGACCTAGCGGAATCCAAGGAGGGGTGACTTGCGGGGCTCGGACCAGGTTCTGTTACCCAGAATCCTTTGCAAACCTCAAAATTTGGCTAAAAAAACACATGTCCCTCACATTTTTGTGGCAGAAAGTTCTGGAATCTGAGAGGAGCTACAAATTTCCTTCCACCCAGCGTTCCCCCAAGTCTCCCGATAACAATGATACCTCACTTGCGTGGGTAGGCCTAGCGCTGGCGACAGGAAACACCCCAAAGCGCAACGTGGACACATCCTAAATTTTGGAAAAAAACAGAGGTGTTTTTTGCGAAGTGCCTACCTGTAGATTTTGGCCTCTAGCTCAGCCAGCACCTAGGGAAACCTACCAAACCTGTGCATTTCTGAAAACTAGAGACCTAGGGGAATCCAAGGAGGGGTGACTTGCGGGGCTCGGACCAGGTTCTGTTACCCAGAATCCTTTGCAAACCTCAAAATTTGGCTAAAAAAACAAATGTCCCTCACATTTTTGTGGCAGAAAGTTCTGGAATCTGAGAGGAGCTACAAATTTCCTTCCACCCAGCGTTCCCCCAAGTCTCCCGATAAAAATGATACCTCACTTGCGTGGGTAGGCCTAGCGCTGGCGACAGGAAAAACCCCAAAGCGCAACGTGGACACATCCTAAATTTTGGAAAAAAACAGAGGTGTTTTTTGCGAAGTGCCTACCTGTAGATTTTGGCCTCTAGCTCAGCCGGCACCTAGGGAAACCTACCAAACCTGTGCATTTCGGAAAACTAGAGACGTAGGGGAATCCAAGGAGGGGTGACTTGCGGGGCTCTGACCAGGTTCTGTTACCCAGAATCCTTTGCAAACCTCAAAATTTGGCTAAAAAAACACATGTTCCTCACATTTCTGTGGCAGAAAGTTCTGGAATCTGAGAGGAGCTACAAATTTCCTTCCATCCAGCGTTCCCCCAAGTCTCCCGATAAAAATGATACCTCACTTGCGTGGGTAGGCCTAGCGCCGGCGACAGGTAACACCCCAAAGCGCAACGTGGACACATCCTACATTTTGGAAAAAAACAGAGGTGTTTTTTGCGAAGTGCCTACCTGTAGATTTTGGCCTCTAGCTCAGCCGGCACCTAGGGAAACCTACCAAACCTGTGCATTTCTGAAAACTAGAGACCTAGCGGAATCCAAGGAGGGGTGACTTGCGGGGCTCGGACCAGGTTCTGTTTCCCAGAATCCTTTGCAAACCTCAAAATTTGGCTAAAAAAACACATGTCCCTCACACTTTTGTGGCAGAAAGTTCTGGAATCTGAGAGGAGCTACAAATTTCCTTCCACCCAGCGTTCCCCCAAGTCTCCCGATAACAATGATACCTCACTTGCGTGGGTAGGCCTAGCGCTGGCGACAGGAAACACCCCAAAGCGCAACGTGGACACATCCTAAATTTTGGAAAAAAACAGAGGTGTTTTTTGCGAAGTGCCTACCTGTAGATTTTGGCCTCTAGCTCAGCCAGCACCTAGGGAAACCTACCAAACCTGTGCATTTCTGAAAACTAGAGACCTAGGGGAATCCAAGGAGGGGTGACTTGCGGGGCTCGGACCAGGTTCCGTTACCCAGAATCCTTTGCAAACCTCAAAATTTGGCTAAAAAAACAAATGTCCCTCACATTTTTGTGGCAGAAAGTTCTGGAATCTGAGAGGAGCTACAAATTTCCTTCCACCCAGCGTTCCCCCAAGTCTCCCGATAAAAATGATACCTCACTTGCGTGGGTAGGCCTAGCGCTGGCGACAGGAAACACCCCAAAGCGCAACGTGGACACATCCTAAATTTTGGAAAAAAACAGAGGTGTTTTTTGCGAAGTGCCTACCTGTAGAGTTTGGCCTCTAGCTCAGCCGGCACCTAGGGAAACCTACCAAACCTGTGCATTTCTGAAAACTAGAGACCTAGGGGAATCCAAGGAGGGGTGACTTGCGGGGCTCGGACCAGGTTCTGTTACCCAGAATCCTTTGCAAACCTCAAAATTTGGCTAAAAAAACACATGTTCCTCACATTTCTGTGGCAGAAAGTTCTGGAATCTGAGAGGAGCTACAAATTTCCTTCCACCCAGTGTTCCCCCAAGTCTCCCGATAAAAATGATACCTCACTTGCGTGGGTAGGCCTAGCGCCGGCGACAGGAAACACCCCAAAGCGCAACGTGGACACATCCTAAATTTTGGAAAAAAACAGAGGTGTTTTTTGCGAAGTGCCTACCTGTAGATTTTGGCCTCTAGCTCAGCCGGCACCTAGGGAAACCTACCAAACCTGTGCATTTCAGAAAACTAGAGACCTAGGGGAATCCAAGGAGGGGTGACTTGCGGGGCTTGGACCAGGTTCTGTTACCCAGAATCCTTTGCAAACCTCAAAATTTGGCTAAAAAAACACATGTTCCTCACATTTCTGTGGCAGAAAGTTCTGGAATCTGAGAGGAGCTACAAATTTCCTTCCATCCAGCGTTCCCCCAAGTCTCCCGATAAAAATGATACCTCACTTGCGTGGGTAGGCCTAGCGCCGGCGACAGGTAACACCCCAAAGCGCAACGTGGACACATCCTACATTTTGGAAAAAAACAGAGGTGTTTTTTGCGAAGTGCCTACCTGTAGATTTTGGCCTCTAGCTCAGCCGGCACCTAGGGAAACCTACCAAACTTGTGCATTTCTGAAAACTAGAGACCTAGCGGAATCCAAGGAGGGGTGACTTGCGGGGCTCGGACCAGGTTCTGTTACCCAGAATCCTTTGCAAACCTCAAAATTTGGCTAAAAAAACACATGTCCCTCACATTTTTGTGGCAGAAAGTTCTGGAATCTGAGAGGAGCTACAAATTTCCTTCCACCCAGCGTTCCCCCAAGTCTCCCGATAACAATGATACCTCACTTGCGTGAGTAGGCCTAGCGCTGGCGACAGGAAACACCCCAAAGCGCAACGTGGACACATCCTAAATTTTGGAAAAAAACAGAGGTGTTTTTTGCGAAGTGCCTACCTGTAGATTTTGGCCTCTAGCTCAGCCGGCACCTAGGGAAACCTACCAAACCTGTGCATTTCGGAAAACTAGAGACCTAGGGGAATCCAAGGAGGGGTGACTTGCGGGGCTCGGACCAGGTCCCGTTACCCAGAATCCTTTGCAAACCTCAAAATTTGGCTAAAAAAACAAATGTCCCTCACATTTTTGTGGCAGAAAGTTCTGGAATCTGAGAGGAGCTACAAATTTCCTTCCACCCAGCGTTCCCCCAAGTCTCCCGATAAAAATGATACCTCACTTGCGTGGGTAGGCCTAGCGCTGGCGACAGGAAACACCCCAAAGCGCAACGTGGACACATCCTAAATTTTGGAAAAAAACAGAGGTGTTTTTTGCGAAGTGCCTACCTGTAGAGTTTGGCCTCTAGCTCAGCCGGCACCTAGGGAAACCTACCAAACCTGTGCATTTCTGAAAACTAGAGACCTAGGGGAATCCAAGGAGGGGTGACTTGCGGGGCTCGGACCAGGTTCTGTAACCCAGAATCCTTTGCAAACCTCAAAATTTGGCTAAAAAAACACATGTTCCTCACATTTCTGTGGCAGAAAGTTCTGGAATCTGAGAGGAGCTACAAATTTCCTTCCACCCAGCGTTCCCCCAAGTCTCCCGATAAAAATGATACCTCACTTGCGTGGGTAGGCCTAGCGCCGGCGACAGGAAACACCCCAAAGCGCAACGTGGACACATCCTAAATTTTGGAAAAAAACAGAGGTGTTTTTTGCGAAGTGCCTACCTGTAGATTTTGGCCTCTAGCTCAGCCGGCTCCTATGGAAACCTACCAAACCTGTGCATTTCGGAAAACTAGAGACCTAGGGGAATCCAAGGAGGGGTGACTTGCGGGGCTCGGACCAGGTTCTGTTACCCAGAATCCTTTGCAAACCTCAAAATTTGGCTAAAAAAACACATGTTCCTCACATTTCTGTGGCAGAAAGTTCTGGAATCTGAGAGGAGCTACAAATTTCCTTCCATCCAGCGTTCCCCCAAGTCTCCCGATAAAAATGATACCTCACTTGCGTGGGTAGGCCTAGCGCCGGCGACAGGTAACACCCCAAAGCGCAACGTGGACACATCCTACATTTTGGAAAAAAACAGAGGTGTTTTTAGCGAAGTGCCTACCTGTAGATTTTGGCCTCTAGCTCAGCCGGCACCTAGGGAAACCTACCAAACTTGTGCATTTCTGAAAACTAGAGACCTAGCGGAATCCAAGGAGGGGTGACTTGCGGGGCTCGGACCAGGTTCTGTTACCCAGAATCCTTTGCAAACCTCAAAATTTGGCTAAAAAAACACATGTCCCTCACATTTTTGTGCAGAAAGTTCTGGAATCTGAGAGGAGCTACAAATTTCCTTCCACCCAGCGTTCCCCCAAGTCTCCCGATAACAATGATACCTCACTTGCGTGGGTAGGCCTAGCGCTGGCGACAGGAAACACCCCAAAGTGGACACATCCTAAATTTTGGAAAAAAACAGAGGTGTTTTTTGCGAAGTGCCTACCTGTAGATTTTGGCCTCTAGCTCAGCCGGCACCTAGGGAAACCTACCAAACCTGTGCATTTCGGAAAACTAGAGACCTAGGGGAATCCAAGGAGGGGTGACTTGCGGGGCTCGGACCAGGTTCTGTTACCCAGAATCCTTTGCAAACCTCAAAATTTGGCTAAAAAAACACATGTTCCTCACATTTCTGTGGCAGAAAGTTCTGGAATCTGAGAGGAGCTACAAATTTCCTTCCATCCAGCGTTCCCCCAAGTCTCCCGATAAAAATGATACCTCACTTGCGTGGGTAGGCCTAGCGCCGGCGACAGGTAACACCCCAAAGCGCAACGTGGACACATCCTACATTTTGGAAAAAAACAGAGGTGTTTTTTGCGAAGTGCCTACCTGTAGATTTTGGCCTCTAGCTCAGCCGGCACCTAGGGAAACCTACCAAACCTGTGCATTTCTGAAAACTAGAGACCTAGCGGAATCCAAGGAGGGGTGACTTGCGGGGCTCAGACCAGGTTCTGTTACCCAGAATCCTTTGCAAACCTCAAAATTTGGCTAAAAAAACACATGTCCCTCACATTTTTGTGGCAGAAAGTTCTGGAATCTGAGAGGAGCTACAAATTTCCTTCCACCCAGCGTTCCCCCAAGTCTCCCGATAACAATGATACCTCACTTGCGTGGGTAGGCCTAGCGCTGGCGACAGGAAACACCACAAAGCGCAACGTGGACACATCCTAAATTTTGGAAAAAAACAGAGGTGTTTTTTGCGAAGTGCCTACCTGTAGATTTTGGCCTCTAGCTCAGCCGGCACCTAGGGAAACCTACCAAACCTGTGCATTTCGGAAAACTAGAGACCTAGGGGAATCCAAGGAGGGGTGACTTGCGGGGCTCGGACCAGGTTCTGTTACCCAGAATCCTTTGCAAACCTCAAAATTTGGCTAAAAAAACACATGTTCCTCACATTTCTGTGGCAGAAAGTTCTGGAATCTGAGAGGAGCTACAAATTTCCTTCCATCCAGCGTTCCCCCAAGTCTCCCGATAAAAATGATACCTCACTTGCGTGGGTAGGCCTAGCGCCGGCGACAGGTAACACCCCAAAGCGCAACGTGGACACATCCTACATTTTGGAAAAAAACAGAGGTGTTTTTTGCGAAGTGCCTACCTGTAGATTTTGGCCTCTAGCTCAGCTGGCACCTAGGGAAACCTACCAAACCTGTGCATTTCTGAAAACTAGAGACCTAGCGGAATCCAAGGAGGGGTGACTTGCGGGGCTCGGACCAGATTCTATTACCCAGAATCCTTTGCAAACCTCAAAATTTGGCTAAAAAAACATATGTTCCTCACATTTCTGTGGCAGAAAGTTCTGGAATCTGAGAGGAGCTACAAATTTCCTTCCACCCAGCGTTCCCCCAAGTCTCCCGATAAAAATGATACCTCACTTGCGTGGGTAGGCCTAGCGCCGGCGACAGGTAACACCCCAAAGCGCAACGTGGACACATCCTACATTTTGGAAAAAAACAGAGGTGTTTTATGCGAAGTGCCTACCTGTAGATTTTGGCCTATAGCTCAGCCGGCACCTAGGGAAACCTACCAAACCTGTGCATTTCTGAAAACTAGAGACCTAGCGGAATCCAAGGAGGGGTGACTTGCGGGACTCGGACCAGGTTCTATTACCCAGAATCCTTTGCAAACCTCAAAATTTGGCTAAAAAAACACATGTTCCTCACATTTCTGTGGCAGAAAGTTCTGGAATCTGAGAGGAGCTACAAATTTCCTTCCACCCAGCGTTCCCCCAAGTCTCCCGATAAAAATGATACCTCACTTGCGTGGGTAGGCCTAGCGCCGGCGACAGGAAACACCCCAAAGCGCAACGTGGACACATCCTAAATTTTGGAAAAAAACAGAGGTGTTTTTTGCGAAGTGCCTACCTGTAGATTTTGGCCTCTAGCTCAGCCGGCACCTAGGGAAACCTACCAAACCTGTGCATTTCTGAAAACTAGAGACCTAGGGGAATCCAAGGAGGTGTGACTTGCGGGGCTCGGACCAGGTTCTGTTACCCAGAATCCTTTGCAAACCTCAAAATTTGGCTAAAAAAACACATGTCCCTCACATTTTTGTGGCAGAAAGTTCTGGAATCTGAGAGGAGCTACAAATTTCCTTCCACCCAGCGTTCCCCCAAGTCTCCCGATAAAAATGATACCTCACTTGCGTGGGTAGGCCTAGCGCTGGCGACAGGAAACACCCCAAAGCGCAACGTGGACACATCCTAAATTTTGGAAAAAAACAGAGGAGTTTTTTGCGAAGTGCCTACCTGTAGATTTTGGCCTCTAGCTCAGCCGGCACCTAGGGAAACCTACCAAACCTGTGCATTTCGGAAAACTAGAGACCTAGGGGAATCCAAGGAGGGGTGACTTGCGGGGCTCTGACCAGGTTCTGTTACCCAGAATCCTTTGCAAACCTCAAAATTTGGCTAAAAAAACACATGTTCCTCACATTTCTGTGGCAGAAAGTTCTGGAATCTGAGAGGAGCTACAAATTTCCTTCCATCCAGCGTTCCCCCAAGTCTCCCGATAAAAATGATACCTCACTTGCGTGGGTAGGCCTAGCGCCGGCGACAGGTAACACCCCAAAGCGCAACGTGGACACATCCTACATTTTGGAAAAAAACAGAGGTGTTTTTTGCGAAGTGCCTACCTGTAGATTTTGGCCTCTAGCTCAGCCGGCACCTAGGGAAACCTACCAAACTTGTGCATTTCTGAAAACTAGAGACCTAGCGGAATCCAAGGAGGGGTGACTTGCGGGGCTCGGACCAGGTTCTGTTACCCAGAATCCTTTGCAAACCTCAAAATTTGGCTAAAAAAACACATGTCCCTCACATTTTTGTGGCAGAAAGTTCTGGAATCTGAGAGGAGCTACAAATTTCCTTCCACCCAGCATTCCCCCAAGTCTCCCGATAACAATGATACCTCACTTGCGTGGGTAGGCCTAGCGCTGGCGACAGGAAACACCCCAAAGCGCAACGTGGACACATCCTAAATTTTGGAAAAAAACAGAGGTGTTTTTTGCGAAGTGCCTACCTGTAGATTTTGGCCTCTAGCTCAGCCGGCACCTAGGGAAACCTACCAAACCTGTGCATTTCGGAAAACTAGAGACCTAGGGGAATCCAAGGAGGGGTGACTTGCGGGGCTCGGACCAGGTTCCGTTACCCAGAATCCTTTGCAAACCTCAAAATTTGGCTAAAAAAACAAATGTCCCTCACATTTTTGTGGCAGAAAGTTCTGGAATCTGAGAGGAGCTACAAATTTCCTTCCACCCAGCGTTCCCCCAAGTCTCCCGATAAAAATGATACCTCACTTGCGTGGGTAGGCCTAGCGCTGGCGACAGGAAATACCCCAAAGCGCAACGTGGACACATCCTAAATTTTGGAAAAAAACAGAGGTGTTTTTTGCGAAGTGCCTACCTGTAGAGTTTGGCCTCTAGCTCAGCCGGCACCTAGGGAAACCAACCAAACCTGTGCATTTCTGAAAACTAGAGACCTAGGGGAATCCAAGGAGGGGTGACTTGCGGGGCTCGGACCAGGTTCTGTAACCCAGAATCCTTTGCAAACCTCAAAATTTGGCTAAAAAAACACATGTTCCTCACATTTCTGTGGCAGAAAGTTCTGGAATCTGAGAGGAGCTACAAATTTCCTTCCACCCAGCGTTCCCCCAAGTCTCCCGATAAAAATGATACCTCACTTGCGTGGGTAGGCCTAGCGCCGGCGACAGGAAACACCCCAAAGCGCAACGTGGACACATCCTAAATTTTGGAAAAAAACAGAGGTGTTTTTTGCGAAGTGCCTACCTGTAGATTTTGGCCTCTAGCTCAGCCGGCTCCTATGGAAACCTACCAAACCTGTGCATTTCGGAAAACTAGAGACCTAGGGGAATCCAAGGAGGGGTGACTTGCGGGGCTCGGACCAGGTTCTGTTACCCAGAATCCTTTGCAAACCTCAAAATTTGGCTAAAAAAACACATGTTCCTCACATTTCTGTGGCAGAAAGTTCTGGAATCTGAGAGGAGCTACAAATTTCCTTCCATCCAGCGTTCCCCCAAGTCTCCCGATAAAAATGATACCTCACTTGCGTGGGTAGGCCTAGCGCCGGCGACAGGTAACACCCCAAAGCGCAACGTGGACACATCCTACATTTTGGAAAAAAACAGAGGTGTTTTTTGCGAAGTGCCTACCTGTAGATTTTGGCCTCTAGCTCAGCCGGCACCTAGGGAAACCTACCAAACTTGTGCATTTCTGAAAACTAGAGACCTAGCGGAATCCAAGGAGGGGTGACTTGCGGGGCTCGGACCAGGTTCTGTTACCCAGAATCCTTTGCAAACCTCAAAATTTGGCTAAAAAAACACATGTCCCTCACATTTTTGTGCAGAAAGTTCTGGAATCTGAGAGGAGCTACAAATTTCCTTCCACCCAGCGTTCCCCCAAGTCTCCCGATAACAATGATACCTCACTTGCGTGGGTAGGCCTAGCGCTGGCGACAGGAAACACCCCAAAGCGCAAAGTGGACACATCCTAAATTTTGGAAAAAAACAGAGGTGTTTTTTGCGAAGTGCCTACCTGTAGATTTTGGCCTCTAGCTCAGCCGGCACCTAGGGAAACCTACCAAACCTGTGCATTTCGGAAAACTAGAGACCTAGGGGAATCCAAGGAGGGGTGACTTGCGGGGCTCGGACCAGGTTCTGTTACCCAGAATCCTTTGCAAACCTCAAAATTTGGCTAAAAAAACACATGTTCCTCACATTTCTGTGGCAGAAAGTTCTGGAGTCTGAGAGGAGCTACAAATTTCCTTCCATCCAGCGTTCCCCCAAGTCTCCCGATAAAAATGATACCTCACTTGCGTGGGTAGGCCTAGCGCCGGCGACAGGTAACACCCCAAAGCGCAACGTGGACACATCCTACATTTTGGAAAAAAACAGAGGTGTTTTTTGCGAAGTGCCTACCTGTAGATTTTGGCCTCTAGCTCAGCCGGCACCTAGGGAAACCTACCAAACCTGTGCATTTCTGAAAACTAGAGACCTAGCGGAATCCAAGGAGGGGTGACTTGCGGGGCTCAGACCAGGTTCTGTTACCCAGAATCCTTTGCAAACCTCAAAATTTGGCTAAAAAAACACATGTCCCTCACATTTTTGTGGCAGAAAGTTCTGGAATCTGAGAGGAGCTACAAATTTCCTTCCACCCAGCGTTCCCCCAAGTCTCCCGATAACAATGATACCTCACTTGCGTGGGTAGGCCTAGCGCTGGCGACAGGAAACACCACAAAGCGCAACGTGGACACATCCTAAATTTTGGAAAAAAACAGAGGTGTTTTTTGCGAAGTGCCTACCTGTAGATTTTGGCCTCTAGCTCAGCCGGCACCTAGGGAAACCTACCAAACCTGTGCATTTCGGAAAACTAGAGACCTAGGGGAATCCAAGGAGGGGTGACTTGCGGGGCTCGGACCAGGTTCTGTTACCCAGAATCCTTTGCAAACCTCAAAATTTGGCTAAAAAAACACATGTTCCTCACATTTCTGTGGCAGAAAGTTCTGGAATCTGAGAGGAGCTACAAATTTCCTTCCATCCAGCGTTCCCCCAAGTCTCCCGATAAAAATGATACCTCACTTGCGTGGGTAGGCCTAGCGCCGGCGACAGGTAACACCCCAAAGCGCAACGTGGACACATCCTACATTTTGGAAAAAAACAGAGGTGTTTTTTGCGAAGTGCCTACCTGTAGATTTTGGCCTCTAGCTCAGCTGGCACCTAGGGAAACCTACCAAACCTGTGCATTTCTGAAAACTAGAGACCTAGCGGAATCCAAGGAGGGGTGACTTGCGGGGCTCGGACCAGATTCTATTACCCAGAATCCTTTGCAAACCTCAAAATTTGGCTAAAAAAACACATGTTCCTCACATTTCTGTGGCAGAAAGTTCTGGAATCTGAGAGGAGCTACAAATTTCCTTCCACCCAGCGTTCCCCCAAGTCTCCCGATAAAAATGATTCCTCACTTGCGTGGGTAGGCCTAGCGCCGGCGACAGGTAACACCCCAAAGCGCAACGTGGACACATCCTACATTTTGGAAAAAAACAGAGGTGTTTTTTGCGAAGTGCCTACCTGTAGATTTTGGCCTATAGCTCAGCCGGCACCTAGGGAAACCTACCAAACCTGTGCATTTCTGAAAACTAGAGACCTAGCGGAATCCAAGGAGGGGTGACTTGCGGGGCTCGGACCAGGTTCTATTACCCAGAATCCTTTGCAAACCTCAAAATTTGGCTAAAAAAACACATGTTCCTCACATTTCTGTGGCAGAAAGTTCTGGAATCTGAGAGGAGCTACAAATTTCCTTCCACCCAGCGTTCCCCCAAGTCTCCCGATAAAAATGATACCTCACTTGCGTGGGTAGGCCTAGCGCCGGCGACAGGAAACACCCCAAAGCGCAACGTGGACACATCCTAAATTTTGGAAAAAAACAGAGGTGTTTTTTGCGAAGTGCCTACCTGTAGATTTTGGCCTCTAGCTCAGCCGGCACCTAGGGAAACCTACCAAACCTGTGCATTTCTGAAAACTAGAGACCTAGGGGAATCCAAGGAGGTGTGACTTGCGGGGCTCGGACCAGGTTCTGTTACCCAGAATCCTTTGCAAACCTCAAAATTTGGCTAAAAAAACACATGTCCCTCACATTTTTGTGGCAGAAAGTTCTGGAATCTGAGAGGAGCTACAAATTTCCTTCCACCCAGCGTTCCCCCAAGTCTCCCGATAAAAATGATACCTCACTTGCGTGGGTAGGCCTAGCGCTGGCGACAGGAAACACCCCAAAGCGCAACGTGGACACATCCTAAATTTTGGAAAAAAACAGAGGAGTTTTTTGCGAAGTGCCTACCTGTAGATTTTGGCCTCTAGCTCAGCCGGCACCTAGGGAAACCTACCAAACCTGTGCATTTCGGAAAACTAGAGACCTAGGGGAATCCAAGGAGGGGTGACTTGCGGGGCTCTGACCAGGTTCTGTTACCCAGAATCCTTTGCAAACCTCAAAATTTGGCTAAAAAAACACATGTTCCTCACATTTCTGTGGCAGAAAGTTCTGGAATCTGAGAGGAGCTACAAATTTCCTTCCACCCAGCGTTCCCCCAAGTCTCCCGATAAAAATGATACCTCACTTGCGTGGGTAGGCCTAGCGCCGGCGACAGGAAACACCCCAAAGCGCAACGTGGACACATCCTAAATTTTGGAAAAAAACAGAGGTGTTTTTTGCGAAGTGCCTACCTGTAGATTTTGGCCTCTAGCTCAGCCGGCTCCTATGGAAACCTACCAAACCTGTGCATTTCGGAAAACTAGAGACCTAGGGGAATCCAAGGAGGGGTGACTTGCGGGGCTCGGACCAGGTTCTGTTACCCAGAATCCTTTGCAAACCTCAAAATTTGGCTAAAAAAACACATGTTCCT
The DNA here is from genome assembly GCF_031143425.1 of Pleurodeles waltl. Classification (NCBI taxonomy): domain Eukaryota; kingdom Metazoa; phylum Chordata; class Amphibia; order Caudata; family Salamandridae; genus Pleurodeles; species Pleurodeles waltl. The sequence goes on along the minus strand of NW_027150101.1, from coordinate 2,000 downwards.
CACATTTCTGTGGCAGAAAGTTCTGGAATCTGAGAGGAGCTACAAATTTCCTTCCATCCAGCGTTCCCCCAAGTCTCCCGATAAAAATGATACCTCACTTGCGTGGGTAGGCCTAGCGCCGGCGACAGGTAACACCCCAAAGCGCAACGTGGACACATCCTACATTTTGGGAAAAAAACAGAGGTGTTTTTTGCGAAGTGCCTACCTGTAGATTTTGGCCTCTAGCTCAGCCGGCACCTAGGGAAACCTACCAAACTTGTGCATTTCTGAAAACTAGAGACCTAGCGGAATCCAAGGAGGGGTGACTTGCGGGGCTCGGACCAGGTTCTGTTACCCAGAATCCTTTGCAAACCTCAAAATTTGGCTAAAAAAACACATGTCCCTCACATTTTTGTGCAGAAAGTTCTGGAATCTGAGAGGAGCTACAAATTTCCTTCCACCCAGCGTTCCCCCAAGTCTCCCGATAACAATGATACCTCACTTGCGTGGGTAGGCCTAGCGCTGGCGACAGGAAACACCCCAAAGCGCAAAGTGGACACATCCTAAATTTTGGAAAAAAACAGAGGTGTTTTTTGCGAAGTGCCTACCTGTAGATTTTGGCCTCTAGCTCAGCCGGCACCTAGGGAAACCTACCAAACCTGTGCATTTCGGAAAACTAGAGACCTAGGGGAATCCAAGGAGGGGTGACTTGCGGGGCTCGGACCAGGTTCTGTTACCCAGAATCCTTTGCAAACCTCAAAATTTGGCTAAAAAAACACATGTTCCTCACATTTCTGTGGCAGAAAGTTCTGGAGTCTGAGAGGAGCTACAAATTTCCTTCCATCCAGCGTTCCCCCAAGTCTCCCGATAAAAATGATACCTCACTTGCGTGGGTAGGCCTAGCGCCGGCGACAGGTAACACCCCAAAGCGCAACGTGGACACATCCTACATTTTGGAAAAAAACAGAGGTGTTTTTTGCGAAGTGCCTACCTGTAGATTTTGGCCTCTAGCTCAGCCGGCACCTAGGGAAACCTACCAAACCTGTGCATTTCTGAAAACTAGAGACCTAGCGGAATCCAAGGAGGGGTGACTTGCGGGGCTCAGACCAGGTTCTGTTACCCAGAATCCTTTGCAAACCTCAAAATTTGGCTAAAAAAACACATGTCCCTCACATTTTTGTGGCAGAAAGTTCTGGAATCTGAGAGGAGCTACAAATTTCCTTCCACCCAGCGTTCCCCCAAGTCTCCGATAACAATGATACCTCACTTGCGTGGGTAGGGCCTAGCGCTGGCGACAGGAAACACCACAAAGCGCAACGTGGACACATCCTAAATTTTGGAAAAAAACAGAGGTGTTTTTTGCGAAGTGCCTACCTGTAGATTTTTGGCCTCTAGCTCAGCCGGCACCTAGGGAAACCTACCAAACCTGTGCATTTCGGAAAACTAGAGACCTAGGGGAATCCAAGGAGGGGTGACTTGCGGGGCTCGGACCAGGTTCTGTTACCCAGAATCCTTTGCAAACCTCAAAATTTGGCTAAAAAAACACATGTTCCTCACATTTCTGTGGCAGAAAGTTCTGGAATCTGAGAGGAGCTACAAATTTCCTTCCATCCAGCGTTCCCCCAAGTCTCCCGATAAAAATGATACCTCACTTGCGTGGGTAGGCCTAGCGCCGGCGACAGGTAACACCCCAAAGCGCAACGTGACACATCCTAATTTTGGAAAAAAACAGAGGTGTTTTTTGCGAAGTGCCTACCTGTAGATTTTGGCCTCTAGCTCAGCCGGCACCTAGGGAAACCTACCAAACCTGTGCATTTCGGAAAACTAGAGACCTAGGGGAATCCCAAGGAGGGGTGACTTGCGGGGCTCGGACCAGGTTCTGTTACCAGAATCCTTTGCAAACCTCAAAATTTGGCTAAAAAACACATGTTCCTCACATTTCTGTGGCAGAAAGTTCTGGAGTCTGAGAGGAGCTACAAATTTCCTTCCATCCAGCGTTCCCCCAAGTCTCCCGATAAAAA